>NW_027054557.1:0-11425 GCF_011386835.1 Chrysemys picta bellii
GCCACTCGGTCCCTAGTCTGTAGCAGTGCATGGGATTCTTCTGTCCTAAGTGCAGGACTCTGCACTTGTCCTTGTTGAACCTCATCAGATTACTTTTGGCCCAATCCTCTAATTTGTCTAGGTCCCTCTGTATCCTATCTACCCTCTAGCCTATCTACCACTCCTCCCAGTTTAGTGTCATCGGCAAACTTGCTGAGAGTGCAATCCATCCCATCATCCAGATCATTAATGAAGATATTGAACAAAACCAGCCCCTGTACCAACCCTTGGGGCACTCCGCTTGATACCGGCTGCCAACTAGACATGGACCCATTGATCTCTACCCGTTGAGCCCGCCGATCTAGACAGCTTTCTATCCACCTTATAGTCCATTCATCCAGCCCATAGTTCTTTAACTTGCTGGCAAGAATACTATGGGAGATCGTATCAAAAGCTTTGGTAAAGTCAAGGAATAAGACCTCCACTGCTTTCCCCTCATCCACAGAGCCAGTTATCTCGTCATAGAAGGCAATTCGGCTAGTCAGGCATGCCCTTAGTGAATCCATGCTGACTGTTCCTGATCACTTTTCTTTCCTGTATGTGCTTCAGAATTGATTCCTTGAGGACCTGCTCCATGATTTTTCCAGGGACTGAGGTGAGGCTGACTGGCCTGTAGTTCCCCAGATCCTCCTCCTTGCCTTTTTTAAAGATGGGCACTACATTAACCTTTTTCCAGTCATCCGGGACCTCCCCTCCCGATTGCCTTGAGTTTCCAAAGATAATGCTAACGGCTCTGCAATCAAATCAGCCACCAACTCGTTTAGCACCCTTGGATGCAGTGCATCCAGCCCCATGGACTTGTGCTCGTCCAGCTTTTCTAAATACACATCTACCCCAATATAATGCTGTCCTCCGGAGCCAAAAAAATCTTACTGCCTTATAGGTGAAACCGCGTTATATTGAACTTGCTTTGATGCTTTGATCCGCCGGAGTGCGCAGCCCCGCCCCCAGAGCGCTGCTTTACCGCGTTACATCCAAATTGGTGTTATATCTGGTCGCGTTATATCGGGGTAGAGGTGTAGTCCTGAACCACTTCTTTCTCCACAGAGGGCTGGTCATCTCCTCCCCATACCGTGCTGCCCAATGCAGTAGTCTGCGAGCGGACTTTGTTTGTGAAGAGGCAAAAAAAGCATTGAGTACATTAGCTTTTTCCACATCTTCTGTCGCTTGGTTGCCTTCCCCATTCAGTAAGGGGCCCACACTTTCCCTGACCACCTTCTTGTTGCTAACATACCTGTAGAAACCCTTCTTGTTCCTCTTAACATCCCTTGCTAGCTGCAACTCCAAGTGTGATTTGGCCTTCCTGATTTCACTCCTGCATGACTGAGCAATATTTTTATACTCCTCCCTGGTCATTTGTCCAATCTTCCACTTCTTGTAAGCTTCTTTTTTGTGCTTAAGATCAGCAAGGATTTCACTGCTAAGCCAAGCTGGTCGCCTGCCATATTTACTATTCTTTCTACACATCGGCATGGTTTGTTCCTGCAACCGCAATAAGGATTCTTTAAAATACAGCCAGCTCTCCTGGACTCCTTTCCCCCTCATGTTATTCTCCCAGGGGATCCTGCCCATCAGTTCCATGAGGGAGTCAAAAGTCTGCTTTTCTGAAGTCCAGGGTCTGTATTCTGCTGCTCTCCTTACTTCCTTGTGTCAGGATCCTGAACTCGATCATCTCATGGTCACTGCCTCCCATCCACTTTTGCTTCCCCTACTAATTCTTCCCAGTTTGTGAGCAGCAGGTCACATTGTACAGACAAAGGCGCTTCTGTCCTGTGGAAGAAAACAAACATGGCACATCCTGTGCAGGTCACAAGAGCTGAGCGCTCACCATCCATATCACCTTCCTTCTAAGAGCTTCCTCAGCTGTTGCAGGAACTACTCAGAGAAGCCTGTAAAATGGAAGCCTCAGTGGGCTCCAGGGCCGGCTCCAGCATTTCTGCCGCCCCAAACCAAAAAAAAAAAGCCGTGATCGGCAGTGGCAGTTCAGCGGCAGGTCCTTCGCTCCTGGATGAAGTGAGGGACCTGCCGCCCCCGAATTGCCGCAGGTGCCGCCCCTCTCCCTTGGCCGCCCCAAGCACCTGCTTGTTAAGCTGGTACCTGGAGCCGTCCCTGGTGGGCTCTCTTCCTATATCTCTTCCTACACCTGGCAGTTAGTGCTTGGCTTATGCCCTGAAGCAGGAGGGTTGAAACCCTGACCCCCAGGTCATTTATCCTGTCTCTGGGAGAAGAGTTGGGGTTGTTACCTGCTCCTGCAAACCTGGCAGCTTTTCAGTTTGAAACTTTTGTTTCTCCGCTCTCCTAGGACCAAGCCCCAGAACCTGTCTCTTAAGGAGGCCTGTTAACTGCTTCTGCCTCCAAACCCTGTTGTACCCAGTTATCTTTAACTGCCCCCAACTCAGCCACCCCGCATCCCTCCGGATCCCCTAATGCTGCCCCCATTTTCTTCTTAATCTCATCCCAGATTGATCGCTTAACTGGAATGGGCCCTGATTTTTCCGTATCCCTTAATCCAAAAAATCCATTACCCCTGCTTGCCAGAACCCACAACTACCATCACGAGAGTCCGCCATAATAACCCCCTCCAAGCAGCTGTGCGCACTGTTGGGGAGAGGGACTTACAGGCTGCCACGCACCTGTCCGACGCAATGCATGTGAGTCATGGCACCAAGATGTTCGAGGGTTTATCCCTTCACCCTCCACTCCCTGGTTCTTCTCACGTAAACAAAGAGCTGCAAAACTAGAAGTCCGAAGGTGCAGACAATTTGATGTTTATTGGGCTTAGATTCCAGCAAGCAATGAGTCCAGTTTCCTTTTGTCTTTTTCCCTCAACCTACTTCCTGTTTGCCCCCAATTTGTATAGTAATAGTCTCAACTATACCTTAACCAATCATTTTATGGAAATTTAACTAACCAATCCTAACGTATTGTAACATGATTATCTAACCAATTATATCCCAGCACCTTAATTGGTTTACACCCAGCAAAATTAATTCTACAGCAGACAGAAGCAATCAAAGAACCAGACAGATTCCATACAGTTTAACAATGGAGAAGTGGGGACATAAAGACAAAATAACAAGAAGTGGGGGTTTCACAATCACAACTATTGATAGGTGAGTTCTTGCCAGACAGGATGCTGTGAAATTAAATTTTCTTTAACCATCTTAAGATTTGTCTCTTTACCTGGCGGTGATGGGCACTATCGGGACAGAATCGCCTTTCTAACAGCCCAATCCCCTCTGATTTCAATGGGAGCGGCGGCGCGGCGCTAAATAGGCTGCGGCCGCGCAGCTTAGAGGGAACTGAGATGTGCAGGGGCGCAGAATTCCCCCAGGAGTAAAGTTCATACTGCTGGCTTTGCTGGCACCACCACTGTTTCTGTTGGGCAAATGGTGGAACTGCAGCACTTCTCGGTGGCCTTTCTGGAGATCCCGGCAGCTCTAGCCAGCTTCTTGGTGGCTATTTTCCTGCTGAGAGCCACTGGCTGGTTCTTGTGGCTTGTCCTGGGGCCCAGCTACTGCTGGCTGACTTTGAAGGAGCCAAGGTGCCGGTGATCTCTGCTAACCCCTGAGCCCCAACTGGATGTGGTTCTTGTTCTTCTGCACAGCATCGCTCGTGGAGAACAAGGACCTGCAAATGTGCATTCATATTCTATCATTGTTTGAACAAGGAGGAGTCCTGTGGCACACTAAAGACTAACACATTGATTTGGGCATAAGCTTTCATGGGCTGGAACCCACTTCATCAGATTTACGGCACTCCCAGCTATCTCTGTGACACCACAGATTTCCTGAGAAAACTACAATTCATTGGTGACCTCCCAGAAAACACCATCCTAGCCACCATGGATGTCGAGGCTCTCTACACAAACATCCCACACACAGATGGAATACAAGCTGTCAAGAACAGTATCCCTGATGATGACACAGCACAACTTATTGCGGAGCTCTGTGACTTTATCCTCACGCACAATTATTTCAAATTTGGTGACAATATATACCTCCAGACCAGTGGCACCGCCATGGGCACCCGCATGGCCCCACAATATGCCAACATTTTTATGGCTGACCTGGAACAACGCTTCCTCAGCTCTCGTCCACTCATGCCCCTTCTCTACCTACGCTACATTGATGACATCTTCATCATCTGGACCCATGGGAAGGAGACCCTGGAAGAATTCCACCATGATTTCAACAGCTTCCACCCCACCATCAACCTCAGCCTGGACCAATCTACACGGGAGGTCCACTTCCTAGACACCACCATACAAATAAGCGATGGCCACATTAACACCACCCTATACCGAAAACCAACCGACCGCTACGCCTGTCTTCATGCCTCCAGCTTCCACCCTGGTCACACCACACGATCCATCGTCTACAGCCAAGCACTGAGGTACAATCGCATCTGCTCCAACCCCTCAGACAGAGACCAACATCTACAAGATCTTCACCAAGCATTCTCAAAACTATGATACCCACACAAGGAAATAAAGAAACAAATCAACAGAGCCAGACGTGTACCCAGAAGCCTCCTGCTACAAGACAGGCCCAAAAAAGAAACCAACAGAATTCCACTGGCCATCACCTACAGTCCTCAGCTTAAACCTCTCCAACGCATCATCAGTGATCTACAACCCATCCTGGACAATGATCCCTCACTTTCACAGACCTTGGGAGGCAGGCCAGTCCTCGCCCACAGACAACTCGCCAACCTTAAGCATATTCTCACCAGCAACCACGCACCGCACCATAACAACTCTAACTCAGGAACCAACCCATGCAACAAACCTCGATGCCAACTCTGCCCACATATCTACACCAGCAGCACCATCACAGGACCTAACCAGATCAGCTACAACATCACCGGCTCATTCACCTGCACGTCCACCAATGTTATATATGCCATCATATGCCAGCAATGCCCCTCTGCTATGTACATTGGCCAAACTGGACAGTCACTCCGCAAGAGGATAAATGGACACAAGTCAGATATCAGGAATGACAATATACAAAAACCTGTAGGAGAACACTTCAACCTCCCTGGCCACACAATAGCAGATGTAAAGGTAGCCATCTTACAGCAAAAAAACTTCAGGACCAGACTCCAAAGAGAAACTGCTGAGCTCCAGTTCATTTGCAAATTTGACACCATCAGATCAGGATTAAACAAAGACTGTGAATGGCTTTTCAACTACAGAAGCAGTTTCTCCTTCCTTGGTGTTCACACCTCAACTGCTAGCAGAGCACCTCACTCTCCCTGACCTGCCTCTGGAAATTTCCATTACTTGCATCTGAAGAAGTGAGGTTCTTACCCATGAAAGCTTATGCTCCCAATACTTCTGTTAGTCTTAAAGGTGCCACAGGACCCTCTGTTGCTTTTTACAGATTCAGACGAACACGGCTACCCCTCTGATACTTCATCAGATTTGTTAGTCTTTAAGGTGCCACAGGACTCCTCCTTGTTTTTGCTGAAACAGACTAACACAGCTCCCCCTCGGAAACTTATCTTTGTTTAATCAATGAAAGCAAACTAGAGCCTCAGAGGACCGGAACTGATTTTAGACGATGGACAGGTTTGCTCGGTGTTTGTACATTTCAACAGGGAAAATGTTGAACGATTAAATTCATTTCACTTCCCCATTCAGTGGAACTCCTGAACATACAGGAGATGGATATGAAAATATATTTCAATTAAAAAAGAACACATTTAAGAGAGCACCTAGATTTGAATCAGCAACCACTTTATCTGTTGTCGAATGTGCTACCACGGGGGTCTATGAGGCGGTAGAGTATTAGAGCCAGTGATCTTGAAGAGTGTGAAGGAGACACTTATTTCAAAGAGCTTCTCTTACATTCCCAGACATGGGTGGTTTTAAAAATGGGGTTTCATTACATTTTCTATCTGCATGTAAACACCACAGCTTGCACAATCCCCACAACTGCTCAGTCTCACCACAGCACAACTTTGGAGGGCCCGCACCCAGCTCTGCGGCCTTTAACCTCTTCAGCATTTCTCCAATGCCTTAAAGCCACAGGGCACATCATGTAACTCAAACCCCTTATCTCTATATCATTCATGACTGAATTCCCAAAGAATTCCCTTCTGACCAGAAGCAGAGAGCTCCTGGGAGTGTTGGCCACACTCCTGTGCCCTGGAGTAGAGGGGCTCTGGCAGGGGCAGGGCCCATAGTGCACAGTCCCTTTGTTCTAGTTTGCACACTTGCTGGGTCTGTGGGAGAATTCTTGTCTCCCATACAGCAGGCCTGGGCTTCATTCATGGCCAGTGCAGACCTGAGTTTTAGGCTTAGATGTAAAAATTGCAGAATTGAAGCTTGAAAGACAGGCCAGTTCCCTCCCCTGCCCCCTAGCATTTCACATCTGTACAGCCAATCTCGAGGACTTTCTGAGTGATCTGTCCTAGTTCAACCGTATGGTGCTGGGGTCCATGTAGGACTCACTGGGTAAAATTCTCTGGACTGTTATGGCAGGTCAAGTAGGGAGAGGGAGAAGCCCACTGGATGCTCTTAGTCCCCTGCCTGGCAGTGCTTTTAAAAGGAAGGAAGGGGATGGGAACCCCCCTGCCACTGGAGAATGTGGCCATTGATCCCACTGCCTCTCGCATGCGACGCGAGCGCTCAACCACTTGCGCTAATTCCACTGGACACAAGCAGCTGTCCTCAGCCCCCCTCTCATTCCAGAGACCACAACCACCCTGCGGCTGCCCACGGCTCCTTTCCGAAAGGGCCGCTTCTCAGGCTGGTTTCTGTGGGCCGGCTAGCTCAACTGGTGAGAGCGTGGTGCTAATAACACCCAAGGGTGGCAGGTTTGTAGAAATGTTGGTAGTGCCCAGAACCTGCCCCCCCCAAATACCCCCCCCACACACACCTCCCTAAGGGTTAGGGTTTGGGTTTGCGTTTGGGTGAGGGTCTGGGGTGCAGGCTGTGGGAGGGAGTTTGGGTGCAGGCTCTAGGCTGGGCAGGGGATTGGGGTGCAGGAGGGGTGAGGGGTGCAGGCTGTGGGAGGGAGTTTGGGTGAGGGAGGATGTCTGGGGTGCAGGCTCTGGGAGGGAGTTTGGGTGCTGGATGCAGGCTCTGGGCTGGGGCAGGGGGTGGGTGTGGAGGAGGGGGTGAGGGATGCAGGCTCTGGGAGGGAGTTTGGGGGCTAGAGTGGGTGGGTGTGCAGGAGGGAATTTGGGGACAGGAGGGGGTGTGTGGGGAGGGGGTGTGGGTGCAGGCTCTGAAGGGGGCGGGGAGTTCGGTGCTTACCTGGGGCACCCCTCCAGCAGCGGTTCCTAGGCGGGGCAGGCTAGGAGGTCTCCATGCACTCCTGTCCCCATCACCCCCGCAGCGTCCCATTGGCTGCAGGGGTGTTCGGGGCAGGGGCAGCGTGCGGAGACACAGGCCCCCTCCCCCCAGCCACAGGGACATGCTGGCAGAAACATGGAGCGAGCGCGCAGGAAGCCGCTCAGACCTGTTGTACTGCCAGTGGTGGCAGTGGGGCCATTTTCAATCGCCCGGGGGCAGCAGGTGGGGCAGCAGGTGGGGCTGGGGGATGCGCAGGGGCGGCAGTTGGGGCCAGGGGAGAGACCCGGCCCCAAACTTCGCTGGAGCCAGGCCCCTGGGCCAGGAATATTCCTGGTGCCCAGCACCACAGGCCCATCTAACTCGCCACCTCTGGCTTAGGGCCTGGGGCGTTTGGAACTGACAGACCAAAGGTCTCTTCCCCTCCCCTAACGGATGTCTCTAGTAACTGGATCTGGCGGCTGCAGCCCGTGGGTTTGTTCCAAGGGGAAGTCAAACTGCAGCACGGCAAGGACAATGTGGCCTCACCCAATAGGTCCCTGGAAGAGGATGGGGTATCTGCTCCCCGACTTGTGATGGCAACGGACAAACCCCACCCCCTTTCTGGGACTCCAACAAGGATCTGCTCAGGCAATCGCTGGGTGTTTCCTGCCAGGCTCCCCTCTCAGACACCCCTGGGCCAGCCAGGGAGACAGGGACAGGAGCGAGGTCTCCAGAGACACAATCCTGCAGTAACTCACCCCCCAGGGGAGTCTTTTCATGCCATGGAGCAGTGGATGGCCCATTAGCAAGGCTCCAAGCCAGGCCCTTGAAAGCCGTCCTCTCCCACTGGATGGACGAGGAAGTCTAGAAGCTGAAAATAAGGAGCAGGATCTTGGCCAGTCTCCAGGATGCAGCTTTCCATATTAACCAACCAGCCGGTGCACACGGGTCCAGAAGCTGGCGATTTCTCCTGTGGCTGCTAGATGGCTCTAGATGGCCCAGTTTGGGGCGCCCCACGACAGAAAGGGTGGCCTGCCCTGCTCAGGCCATCAGGACTCAGTGGTCAGGAGGGGCGCTTGGGGACAGGAGCTCTCTGTTGCTGCAGGAGACGGAGACCCACAGCCTGTTAAACTCCCTAAGCTGTCAGGGAAGCTGAAGGTGTCGAAAGGGGAGAGCTTTAGCCGCAAGCTCAGCCAATCAGCACTGAGACTTTGAGGGGTGGGAAACTGATATTTCCCCCCAGATTGCCCGGGGATGGCTCAGGTCACCTGTGGGGATCACTCTCCGAGCAGCCTTCCTGCCCCATCCCTTTGGGAGGGCTTCCCACAACCCAACGAGGGCTAGAGAGCAGTGGAGGGAGGGAAGCAGGGAAAAGAGAAACCAAAAATAACGAACCCCAATGTCCCTAGTAATTCTGAGGGACAATGGCCTAAGGTGTGCGGGGGAAATTCTCGCACCTTAACCTAGTGTTTTCCATGCCTTGAATTTGGCCAGCACCAGGTGGGTCAGGCTGCCTAGGTACCAAACCTCTCTGGGGCTCTTACCTGCTCCACGGGGATGTCTGTCTTCTCGCTAAATTAGCAGTGGGAAAGGGGAAAACTCCAGTGAGGCTCCTCCTCGCGCTCACGGACATGACCCAGAATTCTCTCTCAGTCCTCGAGGGGAGACCTTGAGGAAGAGACTCCCTGCAGCAAAGCCATTGGCCCCACCCTGCAGCCTCTTTTCCCTGCCCGTTGTCATAGACTCTCTGTGAGATCACCGCCTCCCAACCTCCTTTGACCAATCAGCTGAGGTCCTGCAAAAGGCTATTGTGATGTCACTGCCCTGGCCAGCCCCTTTGCATGTTTGAGCTGCTCCCGCTGTGTCACACCCCCACCCCCAATCATTCAGTGTTAGTTCTGGGATCAAGCAGGCGACACATGGAAACATCAGCGGCTGCTCAGTGTGCCACACTCAGCTTTGCAGAGATTTGGAGACGTTAAGGCAAGAAGAGACCTTTGGATCATCCAATCATGGAATCATAGGACTGGAAGGGAGGTCATCGAGTCCAGTCGCCTGCACTTAAGGCAAGACTAAGTACTATATAGATCATCTCTGACAGGTGTTTGTCTAACGTGCTCTTAAAAATCTCCAATGATGGAGATTCCACAACCTCCCTAGGCAATTTATTCCAGTGCTTAACCACCCTGACAGTTAGGAAGTTTTTCCTAATGTCCAACCTAAACCTCCCTTGCTGCAATTTAAGCCCATTGCTTCTTGTGCTACCTCAGAGATTAAGGAGAAAAATTTTCCTCCCTCCTCCTTGTAACAATGTTTTAGGTACTTGAAAACTGTTCTCATGTCCCCTCTCAGTCTGCTCTTCTCCAGACTAAACAAACCCAGTTCTTTCAATCTTCCCTCATAGGTCATGTTTTCTAGACCTTTCATCACTTTTGTTGCTCTTCTCTGGACTTTCTCCAATTTGTCCGCATCTTTCCAGAAATGTGGTGCCCAAAACTGTACACGATAATCCAGTTGAGGCCTAATCAGCGTGGAGTAGAGCGGAAGAATTACTTCTCGTGTCTTGATTTCAACACTCCTACTAATACATCCCAGACTGATGTTGGCTTTTTTGCAACAGGTTACATTGTTGACTCTTATTTAGCTTGTGGTCCACTATGACCCTTGGATCCTTGTCCGCAGTACTCCTCCCTAGGCAGTCATTTCCCATTCTGTATGAGTGCAACTGATTGTTCCTTCCTAAGTGGAGTACTTTGCATTTGTCCTTATTAAATTTCATCCTATTTACCTCAGACCATTTCTCCAGTTTGTCCAGATCATTTTGAATGTTCATCCTATCCTCCAAAGCGCTTGCAACCCCTTCCAGCTTGGTATCATCTGCCAACTTTGTAACGGTTCTCTCTATGCCACGGGTCTAAATCATTGATGAAGATATTGAACAGAACCGGACCCAGAACTGATCCCTGAAGGACTCCACTCGTTATGCCCTTCCGGCCTGACTGTGAACCACTGATAACTACTCTCTGGGAACAGTTTTCCAACCAGTTATACACCCACCTTATAGTAGCTCCATCTAGATTGTATTTCCCTAGTTTGTTAATGAGAAGGTCATGTGAGACTGTATCAAAAGCCTTACTAACGTCTAGATATAGCATATCTACCGCTTCCTCCCATCCACAAGGGTTTGTTACCCAGTCAAAGAAAGCTACCAGGGGTTGGTTTGACACGATTTGTCCTTGATAAATCCATGCTGGCTATTGCTTATCACCTTATTATCTTCGAGATGTTTTCAGATGGATTCCTTAATTATTTGCTCCATCATCTCTCCTGGTACAGAAGTTAAGCTGGCTGGTCTGTAATTGCCTGGCTTGTCCTTATTTCCCTTTTCATAGATGGGAACTACATTTGCCCTTTTCCAGACTTCTGGAATCTCTCCCATCTTCCATGACTTTTCAAAGATAATAACTAAAGTAAAGCTAGTCCATTGGGTGTGTGAGCAGGTAAATCGCCTCCCTCGCCCAGCAGCGCCCACAGGGCAATGACCCAATGCCTCCCCCCAACCACAGGGACAGAGGCTGAAAGTCCATCTGATGGCAGGTCAGGGGCTGGCGTGGAATGTGCTGGGATCTCGGCCTGGGCCCTAGTGAGGTAGGTGACCCCGTCACACACAACCATACCCAGCAAGGCCTGCTCCGATTTTCTCCCTGTTTGTGAGTCCCAGCAGAGAGACCAGGGACTCATTGGTCCATGGAGAATGGGCTCCTCTACCCCAGCTGGGGGCTGCAAGCCAATGGCCAAGGGCAGCGGGTGAGGGGAGCTGGCACTAGCGCTCCTGCAGGGTCCATGGTGTGGGATAAACAGAGAACTCCAGTGTCCAGGGCTCTCCGGCCACGTGTCCATTCCACGGCAGGAGGGGATCTGGGACCAGAGCGAGGGGGCCTGGGGCAGGAGTCTGGGACGCAGCCATCGGGGAGAAGGAGGGAATTCAGCTGTGCTGGGGAAGCTGTGCTGAGCAGAGATGCTGCTGCAGATGCAGCTAGTTCCCTGGGTGCGATGTCGCAGCACTTTAACTACATGGTTAATACAGAGGTTGCAGCTCAG
>NW_027054558.1:0-11423 GCF_011386835.1 Chrysemys picta bellii
CACTGTAACTCACTCATGTGGATACTGCAGATGCAACCCATAAGGTTCCTAGTTTGCCTTCATGTAATCCTCTTCAAACAGGACTACGTTAATGTGAAGAAGGAACTTGCTAGTTCAAGTCCCTGGCATCAACACGGGGGAGTTACAGAGCAGCACTTCAGTGCACCCTGCAGTCCGAACTTCAGGACAGTATAGATGTAGCCAAAGATTCCAGCTAGGAAGTGCTAGCAGTAGCCTGCTAAGGCAAGGGAGACCCCAAGAGAACAGGGGAAAGACAGCAAAAGCTCTCCATGCAGGGAGGCTTGGGAGCAGGAAGAGAAGCGTTTGCTTGTTGGACTTTAATTTGGGACTCTGTTTTATCTGTAGTTTATATTTTGTGAATAAACCCTGGGGTATTTTGGGCCTAGAAAAAGAGAGTGGAGTCTGCATAAGGCGCCTTTGTGGGGGAAACAGAGGCTGGTGTTGCAGGGTGACTTCTGGCCATGTGGGGTTGCTCACAATGTGGTTGCCCTTGTTACAGTGCGGAATAAAGAGAAGATTATGAATGAAATTCTGCCCTCAGTAATTCACATGCAGTCCCAGTGGGATTGCACAGATGTAAAGAAGATGTCAAACATGCCTGTTACATTTGCTAAACTGAACTTGAAAATTTGCTTGTTTGTTTTTTTAGGTTAGCCAATATACCAAAGCAATTGAAATGCATGAACAGAAAATCCGAAACCTAACCATTAAAGTGGAACATATGGAGTCGACCAGTGTTTCTTACAGTGAGTTGGACTTTCAGTTGCTGAAACTGGAAATCAATGAAATGGAGAGACTGGTCACTCAACTGAAATCCACACTTGTTGGAAGCAATGTGATTGTTGAACAACTATACGTGGAGGTAAAGTATGAGGGTTCTTCTGCCATTCAGAAACATTCAGTTCTGTTACTCCAGTGAAATTTGGAATGTCTCTACTATTGTCAGTGGAGTTAAAGCAAATCTTGGCCGTAAGCATGTTAGCATGTTTCTTCATATATGGCAATTATTATCATTTGTGTGACTGAAAGCTAAAGTTCTAGGATGCTGCTATATTAAATAAATATACTGTCTACATTATCAGAATAAATATTCATTTATGAGCACCCATGGCTAAAACCTTCTGTGCTCCAACAAATATAATTAAAAACTTAACTTATTAGGGTAGTGACCCAATCAATATAAAATCAAGAACCCTTTCCCAATATTAAATAAATCAAATTTTCAAAATTGTTATCACTCACTCACCTGGAATGAATAATTGCTTTTCATGGTAAGTAAAATATCATTAGTTTCTTCACTGTCTTCACAGTTTTCTTGTAGTTACACACTAGCTTGAGACCTGATGTTCATGCTAAAACTTATTCTTGGGAACATTTCCTAAAACTTGTTCTGCGGCACCTTTTTTGAAATGATAAATCCAGCCTAAAATGTTCGTGAAATAAAGATGACTGTAATTTAAAGTCATGCTGAATTTTTATTTCTCTAGATCAAGAATCTGACTCTCATGGTAAATGATCTGGAATCATTGGACAAAAACAATATCCTTGCAATCCATCGAGAAATTGTAGCTCTCCAGAATCGATTGAAGGAATGTGAAAAACATAGAAATCAAACCACTACACCCTCCCATTTCCCACCAGGTAAGCATTCTGTGTATAAATCACATGAGGAGGGATCGGAGAAGTAGGAAGAAGACTGAGTTAAATGAAATGAAAATAAAGCACAGGTCTTGGGAAATTTGCCAGACATGTACTAACCTCTCAGCAACAGGCTGATATGAAAGATGAGGGCAGGAAACAAACACTTTCACATACTCTTACTGTTCTCTTTTAAACCCTGTTATAAGCCTAGCCTTCACAGCCTCCTCAGGCAAGGACTTCCACAGATTGCTTGTACGCTGTGTGAAGAACTTCCTTTTATTTGTTTTAAACCTGCTGCCCATTAATTTCATTTGGTGGCCCCTAGTTCTTATATTATGGGAACAAGTAAATAACTTTTCCTTATTGACTTTCTACACACCACTCATGATTTTATATACACCTCTACCCCGATATAACACGACCCAATACAACATGAATTCGGATATAACGCGATAAAGCAGTGCTCTGGAGGGGCGGGGCTGCGTGCTCTGGTGGATCAAAGCAAGTTCAATATAATGCGGTTTCACCTATAACACAGTAAGATTTTTTTGGCTCTCAAGGACAGTGTTATATCGAGGTAGAGGTGTAGTACAATAGTATGAAAAGTAATGTTTTCCCTTCTTTCAAACTCTTTTTGTGAGGCTTTTCTATTAGCTCTGATCATGGATAACTTCTGTGAAAGTGATCTGTGTCTTGTCAGTGTCACTCTACTTCTGCTTGGAAAATTTAAGCAGCAGCTGATGCACTGGAGCTGTTTGTATGCAGACTCAAGAAGACAACATTGCGTAGTTTACATTTGATTAATATGCAGAAACTTATTCTGAGCCATAAAGGCTAGAATCTTAGCGTGAAATCCTAGCTCCATTGAACTCAGTGGGAGTTTTGCCAGTGTCTTCAATGGAACCAGGTTTTCACTCCATGTGGGTTTTTTTTTTAGGAAGTTTAAATTCTGTAGCAATTAATAGCTTTCCTTAAGGGAAAGCTTCCCAGTCACTAATGAGTAGGCAAGAGGATTTTTCAAGCAATGTTACTCCCTCCCTTGTATGCATTTTTATGACTTCTGCTTTAGAATAATTTGGCAAAAAGAAGGTATTAAAATGTTCATAATACAATGGGGGAAGAAGACTGCTTTTTCACCTGTACCTAACAATTTGGCTAGCAAATCAGAGGTAAACCAGACTAATAACAAAAAGTTTGGAGAAACCTTTGAACAAAGCAGAGCACTTTTCACTGTACAGATAGTGCACATCTATTACCTACCAGCACTTGCCTCCTACCATCTTCAGGTCAGTTATTTCAAGCTTCCCATTAGCAGGAGAGAGGAACTGGTGGAAATACATTCTTCCCTCTGTGGCCTCTTCAGAGCTTGCCAGCACTGCAAGCAGCCAGTGCAGCTTGTCTCTGATAGGAAAAATGAACAGCACCTTCTTGTTGGGTCAGATGATCCGGGGAGGGGAAAATACACTCCTTGGGAAAGGCTTACCAATGGTTCAGTGGAAAGTGTAGGGTTTAAAAAGCATTTGAAGGGCACTTCATTGATTTATTGAGGGCGATGGTATGGAGAGAGAGGCTGCCTCTTTCTTGACATGCCTGAGAACAAGTCTTTCTTACAGTTAAAAAGTGTTAAATCCTTTAACAATAGTGCTGTGGTCAGCAGATGTATGTGAGGGGAGGAGGAGGGGCTCATTTCAGCATTGGTGGACCTCTTTCTGGTTGACTTGAATGTGGCATGCCTGCAGAGCACAGCAGCTTTCTTAGCACCGGGAATGACACGGAAGGCCAGATCCTGAGCTGGCATAAGTTGCCATAACTCCATTGATTTTGGTTGGACTATGACTGCTTATACCAGTTGAGGACCTAGCCAAGTACTTTTTGGATGGTTTCTGGGTGCAGTTCCCCCATTGGCACAGGAGCTGAAGAAGGCTCCTAGTGCAACAGAACCTCGATGGTTCTCATGTTTGGGGCGGGGGGGTGAAGCTGTGGAGAGGCCATAGGGAGGGACTCTGTCTTGTGCATGGTAGAGGTAAGTTGCCACCAACTTCAGATAGCTCAAAACAAGGCTTGGTGGCAATCTGGAAGCAGGGTGGGATTGTGATTTCTGGGTGTGCTATTAGGTAGATCCAGTGATGATAAACCATGCTGAAGGGGAGTATATCAGTGCCATGGTTCCTACTCCAGCCCAGGACTGGAATAGCAACTGTGGAGAGCCTGGAAATTTGCCAGTCTGTTAGAAGTGGAGGTGTACTACTGTGGAGTAGTACTACAGTACTACTACTACTGTGTAAATACCTAGATAGAGAGACAGATTCAGATCCTCAGCCAGGTGTATAATTGCCCACACAAAGCCTGCCTAGCCTGACTTTCTGTGCATAGTGGGGAGGGAAGGAAGGAAAGGGAGCAGATGAAATGCACTTTGCCGTGGGCGCAATCTTTCATTTCATGTCATATTGTTCAAAACTTTCTACAGAAACAGAGTCCAGTGTCACCTTTGGGCATATGCCCAAATAAATGTTAGTCTTTAAGGTGGCACCAGACTCCTCGTTGTTTTTGTGGATACAGACTAACACGGCTACCCCCGATACTTAAAACTTTTTACAGTGATTGATTGCATACACAGTACAGTCCATTTCCTTAACAGAGAGAAAGTGGGAGGGAGAGGTTGCTGTTTGAGAAAAGGGGGCGAATAAGTGAGTTTGTTGGATTTCCTGGATGGGTCCCTTTGGAGGCAGTGCATGGCTGCTCACACTAGACTACCAACACTCCCTAACGCCTTTAAGTGGTTAGGCACAGTTTTCCATACATTTCCTCCACACCCTTGATTCCTGTCAAACTACTTCCGGCTCGTACTATATTTATAATATTTGTATTGCACTGACCCTTTGTCCTGTTTTCAGATCTGTTCCCCGCCACCACCTTCATATTTTGGTTGGGTAAAGTGGACTTGGGAAAGCCTGAAAAACTCCTAACTTGTCTAGGGAGGGTTTAATTAAAGTTACTCGCTCTTGCAGTACTTTGGAATACAGCCCCTCAAACACTGCATCCCAAGGTGCTGCTCACTGACATGCTGTGTAGAGAGAGCAAGTCTCTTCTCAAGCAACCTATCAGAAAGAAATTACTGTTCTCCATCTAGCCTGCTCTCTGACTGCAGTTTTCTAGTGCATGGCCCAGTCCAAGATAGGATTCAGTAAATGTGCTGATAATAAAAACTCATTACTTCTACCATGCATGCAGCAGTTTCCAGCACCTCTGTCACTAGTTACTGCCCCAAATCAGCAGATTTCGTGCACCCCCCCGCATATAAGTAAAGCTGGGATGTAGGAACAGAAATGGCTATGGTCTGGCTATCTTTTGCAGGTAATGTAGTGGTGCCAGTTATTTGAAATGTCA
This sequence comes from Chrysemys picta bellii, assembly GCF_011386835.1. Lineage (NCBI taxonomy): Eukaryota > Metazoa > Chordata > Testudines > Emydidae > Chrysemys > Chrysemys picta. The sequence goes on from NW_027054558.1 coordinate 5,050, forward strand.
ATGACTTAATTATGGATATGCTAATTTAGGGCTGGACATTTCCATGGTGTTTGTACAAACACAGGCCCACTCCAGCAATCTGACCCAGGTGGATGGATCCCTGTTCCTCTGATATCAGTGTGAATCAATATGGGTGTAAGGGTCTGCCTGCATGGGTCAGATTACAGGACTGGGACCAAAATGTAATATGTTCCCTTCCCCAGGGAACTTACTATTTCTGGGGTGGATGGTGTCTCCGCCCTTTAGAAGAGGTAGCACATTGCTGGGCTGCCCCAGCAGCAACACAGGAAAAATTGTGGTCCACGGAGTCCCATTTCCCCTTTCTGCCTTGTTCTTCAGGGGCCACAGGCCATGTTCCCTCTAACTTTCTCCATCCATGTGCAGAATTAATTGTATGTGCACCAAATTACCGAGGTAACATGCAAATGTGCACCACCACAAAAAAACTGTATCTATATTTTAAAAGTTACCATAGGGATAAGTACTCCAGCCAGGACAGGTTAGGAATTTTAGAACTCACTACTCAAAGAATTAAATTTCTTAAATATAAGAGAAATAAAAATTATGAAATGCATAGACAAGTCAAAACACTCAAATAACAGAACTTTGAAAGAATAAAATTACAGAGAATATATGTGCATTGCAGGAAGTAACAACAACAATAATAATACAAGTATGTGTTGGGAGGTGTGTGTGTGAGGGACACACACACACAGACACACACACACAGGTTGCCCCTTTAAGTATGCTGCCCCTTTAAGTAGATTGGTACTCACCAGTCTGAAGCCTGCTTGTTCAGACACAGCAGGAGCCGCCAGCAAGCTCCATCCCACTTCCGAGTCTTGTCGTGTCCCCCCAACGCCCTGCTCTAACGCCCTGCTCTAAGAAGATGGGGTACATGGGCAGGAAGGGGGACACCCTGACATCAGTGCCCCTCCTCTCACCCCCACTCTGCTCAGCAAGCAGGAGGCTGCCAGGAGCAGCTGGCCAGGGGCTCCAAGGCAGAGGGCAGGAGCAGCGTGGCCATAGGTGGAGGGGCACCTGAAGTGTGTGGCACTTGATAGACTGCTGGGCGGCTGCACAGCCACGCAGCTTGGCAAGAACCCAGGGCACAAGGATATCAATTCACTGCTGTCACAACCCCGAACCTGCCAGCTTAGCTGTAGTGACTGGCACACTGGGGCTATGGAGCCATGGCTTCCCGCCCCTCCATGCTCACTCCTCTTCCCCTCAGAAGTGGGTTAGTAAGCAGACGTGCAGTGCTGCTTCCCCCTGCACCTCCTGACCCAAAGTCTGGGTAGCCTGTGTGGAGGAATAAAGCATATGTGTTTTCTTGGCTCCCTCTACCTTATTCCCCCACATGAACATGCAGCCCACCTCTGAAAAAGAGACAAGATACGGCATTAACCCTGGAACTTCAATGATCAGAGGCCTAACACAGTAAAAAAGGAGTTAAAAATGCTAAAGTCTGAATAATTCATATGGATTTATTTCAAGTGTCTCCCAATATTTACAAAATGACATGACACTTTGATTCTTTTGTGTATTTTTTTCCAAAAGATCCAGACAGGAAGGCAAGTTAGGATTAAATAAACAACAATGAATTCCTCTGAACCTGTGCAGAAGACAGAGAACCCACCCTGACTACCACAGAGAGGGTTTTTTTTTTTAACACTGTTTCTTGGAGAGTTTTCAAAAATCAAACATCCACTGTATGGAACCTCGCACATTTTCTCATGTAATTAAACTGAACGTGTTCCTAACTTTATTTTAATAATTCATGCCTGGTTTCATAAATAAGAAACAAACAAGTGCAAAGAGGATGGAGCTCGGCTGTTCTCAGTGGTGGCAGATGACAGAACAAGGAGCAATGGTCTCAAGTTGCAGTGGGGTAGGGTTACCATATTTCAGCGAGCAAAAAAGAGGACGGGAGGAGCCCCGCCCTAGCCCCGCCCCTGCCCCTCCCACTTCCCGCCCCCCCCTGACCTCCCAACCCTCCCCCCGTTCCTTGTCCCCTGACTACCCCCTCCTGGGACCCCTGCCCCTAACTGCCCCCCAGGACTATCTAAGCCTCCCTGCCTCTTGTCCCCTGACTGCCCCAACCTTTATCCACACCCCCACCCCCAGACAGACCCCTGGGACTCCCACGCCCCATCCAACCACTCCCCACCCACTGACAGCCCCCCCCCCAGAACTCCCAACCCATCTAAACCCCTCTGCTCCCTGTCCCCTGACTGCTCCGATCCCTCTCCGCACTCCTGCCCCCTGACAGCTCCTCCCCAGAACTCCCAACCCATCTAAACCCCTCTGCTCCCTGTCCCCTGACTGCTCCGATCCCTCTCTCCACTCCTGCCCCCTGACAGCCCCCCCCAGAACTCCCAACCCATCTAAACCCCTCTGCTCCCTGTCCCCTGACTGCTCCGATCCCTCTCTCCACTCCTGCCCCCTGACAGATCCCCCCCAGAACTCCCAGCCCCCTACCCCCCCCGCTCCTTGTCCCCTAACTGCCCCCTCCTAAGACCCCCCCCAACTGCCCCCCAGGACCCTACCCCCTACCTGTACCCTGACTGCCCAAAACTTTCTCCACTCCCCCCAAAAAGCCCCCCCCGTTTCTTGACCTCCACCTCCAGAACCTTCCTGCCCCCTGACCTCCTTACCCTGCTGCTCAGAACAGAGTGTTGGGCTCTGTGCAGCCGAGCCGGACACGTGGCTGAGCTCCCCAGCACAACAAAACCCGGTCTGGCCCTGCACAACAAAACCCGGTCTGGCCCTGCACAGTGTTGCTGGACTGGGCTGCAAGGGAGCTGCTGGCTCAGAATGCAGGGCGGATCCGGCTCCTCTACAGCTGCTCCTGAGTCCAGCCCGGGACTTCCCTGCAGCCCTCCCAGCCACTCTCTGCTAATCCCGGACATTGTGAGTGCTTTACAAATTCCCCCCGGACGCTATTTTTAGCACACAAAAGGAGGACATGTCCGGGGAAATCCGGACGTATGGTAACCCTACAGTGGGGGAGGTCCAGGTTGGATATCAGGAAAAACTATTTCACTAGGAGGGTGGTGAAACACTGGAATGCGTTACCTAGGGAGGTGGTGGAGTCTCCTTCCTTGGAGGTTTTTAAGGCCCGGCTTGACAAAGCCCTGGCTGGGATGATTTAGCTGGGAATTGGTCCTGCTTTGAGCAGGGGGTTGGACTAGATGACCTCTTGAGGTCCCTTCCAACTCTGATATTCTATGATTCTATGATTCTAAGTGTTCAGCAGAGAGATCTCTTTAAGGGAAGAAATAATAATTTATTATTTCTTTTGTAAGAAAAGGTCTCTATTGAACATGTTTTTTTTAATTTATGATACAGCACAGTAATTACTAAAAATTGGAATGGGTTCAGTTTAATGACATGAAAAATTGAGGTTGCATATATATGAGTTTAGTAATAATGTTTTGCCCTTCATCCAAACTCTCTTAGTAGTACCTCAGTACCAGCAATATTATTTCAAACAAACCACAGATTTATAGAGAATTAATATCCATTTAATTTTGAAATAAGATCGCTGTGAGTTAAGTTCAGTAATAGTCAATATGTCAACAGTTAAGAACAAACCATAACACTAGAGGTAGCGATACACAATAGAGAGATAAGGCAAATGGCTCAAATTGATTTATGGAGTTGGGAGGTTGCAAGCCACTTTGCATCATCATCTGCATTATCTTTCTTGCACTGCATTAGTTGAGGTATGAGCACCTCCAAACATCAGTATGTGTGACAAGTACTGAGGCCATGTTCTTAGCCATGCTAATTGCCATTTCCAGAGCTACAGCCCTGTGCCTGCATTGTGTGCTATATCTGGAAATGAGGTCTCAGGTCTCAGTGGTCCATTCATTCCCAGTCAGTGAAGCACTTAAACACGTGTTTAAATGCTTTGCTGAATCTGAGCCTGGTAGTGTTTTTCCGCAAAGGAGCAAAACCCAGGGCTACACATCTTCTAGAAGAGTGTCCCCAGAGGAGAAAATTGATCAGGGGGAAGTTACAGTAGCACAGAATGGCTGTAACCTCTGCTCTGGCCAACCAAGCCCCACAAATGGCTGGTGCTGACCAAGAAGGGGCATGATGCAGGTGGCTGGGGGAGGCAGCAATTCAACACAGTCTCTCTGCAGCGTCTATCAGCAGGGCTGCACAGAAGCCCTGGGAATAAATGAAATCTGCTTCCCACCCATGGCAGTGAGGGCAGTGAGTGAATTCCTGATTCCCCACATGCTTTGACACCAGGGGTCAGGCTGGAGGAGAGAGGTGTGGGAAAAGAGATACAACAGAAGAAAGGAGACAGTGGAGCTTAGGAAAGCTGGAAAGACAAAAGCAAAAGAAAGATGGTGAGTTTCACTGCAAAACCGTATTTCATAGGTTGCCACAAACTTTACAATTCCAGTTAAATACACATTAGCATTGGATTCTGAAGACATTACCAATAGTTAGACTGAAAGGCCATAAAGATATTGTCCTGCCTCTAGGGCAGTGCATCCCTCTATCTGGATGCCGATAAATCATCACTGCCAGGAATAAATTTGATCCCTCTATTTCTGAAGAAAAAATGTTTTGCATTTACAAGCAGCAGTTTTCTCCAAGTGGCAGGTGTGTTCCAGTCATTTCCCAGGGAGAGCATCTTCAGACAAGCCACAAGGGTTTCTCCCCCCCTCTTCACATTGCTCTGTATTTTATGGACTGCTCAGAAGATGTTTCTGGCCATGGGCACCTGCTCATCTGGGCCTCAGTGGCAGTATGAGTTTCCTGATTCTGCTCCACTGATGTTCTTCAACCCTCCATAAGAGGGACCAGCTTTAGGTGTGAGAAGATAGTTCTGTCTTTGTTTATTTCTCTCTGTTCTCAATGCTAATAAGGGGGTGATGATGTTATTTGTGCTGTGGCCACTTCTCTATTAGGAATAGACTAAGCGCAGCAACTCTTTTCACATAGGCTTGCAAACAGCCATCAAATGGTAGTCACTGAACAGATAAAATAGACGTGATTGTGTCAAAGACACCCCATCCGCTAGAGCATGTGCAACCTCTGCACTGATTTGATATCATCAGCTGTTGCCCTAAATTGATCAATTAATAGCTACATGAAACTCAGGTCTTCGCAGGTAAACTTTACTTCACCTCTAAGAGGGAGCATTGTCTAGTGGTTAAAGCACCTTTGAGTTAGGAAATGTGGGTTCTAGTCTTGGCACTGCCATTCACTTGCTGTGTGACTGTGCAGGTCGCTTAACATCTGTGTCTCCGGTGACCATGCCTTTAAAGGGAAAAAACTGGCACATGTTCATGGTGGCATCTTTTAGGGCTGCAAAGAGTCAGACAAAAGGATACTTTTATTTTTAAGTGTGCTGGTGTCACCACTGCCAGCTTCTCACCCAGGGAGACCTGCATATTTTGGAGTGGAGGATTTTTTTCCAATACTTTAGTGTTCTGCATTCATTGTGAAACATTGAACAAGTGTCATCAACAGTCGCTTTGAGCAGAGGAACAGCTTTGATAGCATTTACTTTCATTCAAGTTCTCTTCATTCCAGACATTGTTCATTACCCTGAAAGCTCATTCCACTGGGCTGTTTGTTCTCAGTAAACAGTGCAAATTCTATTCAGCATAGCAATACATCTTGAACAAGCATTGTGTAGCTATAAAAAAACAAATATTTTGGCTGATGGAATGAAAAAAACAACAACAGGCTATTTCAGTTATCCTGAAGCTCCTGGGACATCATAAGAAAAACCAAGACTGTCCTGGTTGAAATAGGTTGTATGCTCACTTTATAGTTACCTCATATTTAAACTGGGGATATTTACCTCCACCTTACAGACCTGTTGTAAGGCTATGCTCATTAATATCTGAATTGCTTTGAGAGCCTCAGATGGAAGCTCTCGGAAGTATTGTTTTCAAGTGGTGATTTTGACAGTAACATGCTAATCTGAAATGAGCCTCTAGAACTAGTGCTGCTAATTCTCCCTCCACCTTCCAAAACTCACTGCGGTTCAGTGAGACAAGATGTTCCTTCTTGTTTCCCATATTTCCAGAACTGTGCTCCACTGCAGGAGCAAATGACCTAAAATGTTTCTGAAATGGTATTTTCTCTGTGATTTCCCAGCCCAGCGGGGTGCAAAGCATAGACTAGGTGGAAACAGAAAACTGGTCACTTGTCTGAAACAGAAGCGAATCATTTATTTACTTTAAGTGAGTACTGACTAAAAACTGAGATCTCTAAAATGTGTTGCTGGATCGTTGGCTGTTTTTTCAGTATGGCCCCAGTTCTAGTGGGATGACCCCTGTAGTTCAGTCAGACTGGAACAGCTACAGAACTGAAATCCATGTGCTGTTTACATGGTGCAA
>NW_027054559.1:0-10000 GCF_011386835.1 Chrysemys picta bellii
GGCAGCTGGAGGCTCTGCTCCTCTTCGGCTCTGTTTAAGAGCGGGGCTGCCCGAGTGCTACCGGCTTCGGGCAGCCCCCGAGCCTCCGGACCCTGCGCCGCCAGAGCCCGGGAGGGAAAGTGCCCGGCCGGGGGCGCAGGCTCCGGAGGCATAGGGGCTGCCCGAAGCCCGAGCGCTACCGGCTTCACGGTTTGCTGGGCAGCCTCCAGACCCTGTGCCCCCGGCTGAGCGCTTCCCCTCCCGGGCTCCAGCTGCGCTGGGGAAGCGCCGGCTGGGGGCGCAGGGTCTGGGGGCTGCCCGGCAAACCCTGAAGCCGGTAGCACTGGGGCAGCCCTTTCCGCGTGGCTGGGAGTGGAAGGGAGGAGGGGGCGGAGTTAGGGCGGGGAAGGGGCGGAGTTGGGGCGACCGGCAGGCAGCACTCCAGGCAGGTGCTTGCTGCGCTGGTGCCTGGAGCCGCCCCTGGTTGTCCCCCATAACGTCCATTCTTCTCCCCCCCACACCCCACGGAGCACTCCCCTTTTCTCCCCCCCCCAAGGAGCACCCTTCTCTCTCTCTCCCCTCCCCTCCGGCAGGGCTGGGTTGGGTGAGGGGTTGGGGGGGGGGAGGCTAGCTGGCTGCCTGCTGAGGAATGAAAGTGAAAGTAACTCACTTCCTCGGCAGCCAGCCAGGATTGGAGGGGTCACGTGGCTGGGCTGGGGATAGCCAGATAGCATGTGTGAAAAATCAGGACGGGGGGTTGGGATAGGGTGAGCAGATGTCCCACTTTTATAGGGACAGTCCCAATTTTTGGGTCTTTTTCTTATAGAGGCTCCTATTACCCCCCCCCCCCCCCACCCCTTGTCCTGATTTTTCACACTTGCTGTCTGGTCACCCTAGGTGTGGGTAATTGGTGCCTAAATAAGACAAAGCCCCAAATATCGGGACTGGCCCTATAAAATCAGGACATCTGGATCTGGTCACCCTAGCTGGGGAGCGCGTCTCTCCCCCAGGCTGGCAGCGATCCATCTCATCCGGGGGGAGCTGCGCAGGGCAGGATGAGCTGCGGTGGCTCCAGGGGTGCCCCATCCCTGAGATCAGATGCTGGGCTAACTTCACCATGGTCCGTGGGGCTGGCGGTGGTGCCCATTGGCGTGTGATCGGACCTGAGGGTTTGCTGCTGCTGTTGCCACTCTGCACCCCAAGAGGTGGATTTTGGGGTCCTGCAGTTTTCCACCGATCTTCTCCTCTACTGCAGCTGTAGGACCAGCAGGCTGGGGGTGAGCCAAGCATGAAAGCAGTACTGTGTTGCCATTTAGATTGTCATTGAACAACTTTGTTTGCCAAAACTGCTGGCTAACAATCCCTGAATCCAATTTCAATATATATTTTTTTAAATCAATATCTTAGCCAAAAACAGAAAATTAAGTTGTTGACAATTATTTGTGACAAGTTTGGTTTGGGGCAGGGAGTGGGCCAGTTTTCATCAGAGAAACAAAAAATGTTGACTGACTTTCCTATAGCCCCGTTACTGCTAAATAGAGCCTCCAACCACTGTAACATGCTCATCCCCTTACTAGTGTCTAGAGCAGGGGTCGGCAACCTACGGCACACGTGCCAAAGGTGGCACACAAGCTGATTTTTGATGGCACCGCCCACCGCCGCTCTGGGGTTCCGGCTGCTGCCCCATTGCCAGCCGGGGTCCCAGCCGCCGGCCCCACTCAGTGCCCGCTGCTGGCCTGGGGACCCCCAAGGAACCCCAGGCTGGCAACGGGCTGAGCAGGCCGGCGGCTGAGACCCCGGCTGAGCCACTCAACCCGCTGCCGGCCTGGGGTTCCATTCACTCAGCCGGCAGCGGACTGAGCGGGGCCGGTGGGGGGCTGAGTGGGGCCGGCGGCAGGCTGAGCGGGGCCGGCGGCTGGGACCCCGACTGGCAAGGGGCCGGCAGCCGGAACCCCAGAGCAGCAGCAGGCTGAGTGCTGCCGGCACCCCAGACTGGCAACGGACTGAGGCACTCAGCCCCCCCGCCGGTCCCGCTCAGCCCGCTGCCGGCTGAGTGAATGGAATCCCAGACCAGCAGTGGGTTGAGTAGGGCCAGTAGCTGGACCCCAGACCGGCAGTGGGCTGAGCGGGGCTGGTGGCTGGAACCCCAGACAAGGATCCCAGGCAAGAATCACACTAAATTGATAAGATCTGCATTTTAATTTGATTTTAAATGAAGCTTCTTAAATATTTTAAAAACCTTCTTTACTTTAAATACAACAATAGTTTATTTATATAATATAGACATAGAGAGAGACCTTCTACAAACGTTAAAATGTATTATTGGCATGGGAAACCTTAAATGACAGTGAACTTGGCACACCACTTCTGAAAGGTTGCCGACCCCTGGTATAGAGTGACCATATGTTGTACTAAGATTCTCTTGCTTTTTTTCCCAGTGAGTCAGTATAGCTTTTGCCAGCCCAGAGGTTGGGCAGCCAATGTCTTACGTTTTCACAATGTTTTGTCCAATTTTCATACAGTAAATACATGGTTAATACGAGTTAAAAAGCCCAGGGACACGTCCTTGTGAAGAATCTGTGTAGCAGATCATGCTAGAGCTGTGAAAATGTCAGTTTTTGATGGAACTTTAGAGGCAGTGATTTATCCTGTATTTCTGGCAGTGCCCAAAATGTGCTGCTATTGCTAATGTCTTTCCAAACAAAAATGAGGCACAATAGGACTTCGGTAACATTTCTGTGCTACCTTCATCTAGAGGAGATGATTCTGTGCTGACTTCATTTTGGTCACTTGGTGCTTTACCTAGGAGTAAAACTAGGGTTATATTTCCCCACTGCTTGGAAACTGGATAATGCCATTGATCTATTTACAGTAGAAGGTTGATAGAGAGTTGTAACTGACATTAAGACTGATGCCCACTATACATTTAAAACTAAAAAGTGGCTTTGTAAAAATGACCTGGGTTTCCAAGTCTACGGTGTCTCAGTCCGGGCGGAGCGCCTTGTGAGGTGTCTTCACACTAGCTCAAGGTCACAGCGCAAGAACCTAGAGAGCCTCCTGAAGCACGGTGATAGTTTTGATTTAAATGGACTTGAACTGGACGAAGAATTGAGGACACTGTCACCAATGTTGCCACATGCAAAATCGGTGATGGACATTGTACAGTTTATTCATACCAGCAAACTTGTTGACATATATCCTAATGTGCACATTGCCACTCGTATACTACCGACAATTCCTGTAACAGTCGCATCAGGAGAACGGAGTTTCTCAAAACTAAAGCTCATTAAAAACTATCTCCGTTCTACAATGAGTCAGGAATGCTTGACTGGTCTTGCTATTCCTGCAATCGAACAAGACATCACTTTGTCTTTGTCATACAATGACATTATTACTGCTTTTGCAGCCAAAAAAAGCCAGAAAGATTGCTTTGAATTAAAAACAAATCCTTGTTTCAATACCTCTTCATATAAATTTCCAATAAAATGTTGACAAATTAAAAGAATTATATTATATTATATTATTTGCATCGTTCTGTCAAATCAGAATTTTTTCTATAGCGCTACTTCTTTAGTGCTAGTCCATCAGCATTACAGTGTGCTTCATTCAGTTAAACTGGGTTTAATAACATGCACGTGGCAAGTTTTCCAATACTGTAAAAAAGTGGTAGCCTAAGGGAAGTTAGGCACCAACTTCTTTTAGAGCATAAAGTGCTATAGAAAGTTAACAGTACTCCTATGTTTTACCCCACCCATAAAACTTGGGCTGTTTTATCAAAATGTAAATTAATGTGATCATTTAACATAACTTGCTTAAATCCAAGGAATGAGGTTAGTCCATATAAGGGACAAATTGTCAAGGCCCCAGGGCTCACATAAGTCAGGGATGGGCATTGTTTTAAGAACATGAATAGAATAGAATCTGACTCCTGGTTAGGAAGAAAACAATTCAGTGATAGAGTTGGGGATACACAACTGGATACACAACTGCAGTTATTGCTGTAGCTCCATAAGCTGAACTGACTTATTCCCTGCCCTCCATCTCTTCTCTCCCCCCCTCTGGTAGATGCATAGGGAATCTCCTAGCATGGGCCACCTAATTCGTCTCTCCTTTCCTGGACTAAGCCATGACCTCAAAGGAATAATTGTGATCTTATTACCTCTTACACTAGCCACCAGGGCCGGCTTTAGGCCGATTCAGCCGATTTGGCTGAATTGGGCCCCGCGCCAAGAGGGCCCCGCGCTGCAGCTCTCCACCCCCGCCCCCAGCTCACTTCCCCCTCCTCCCCTCCCCTTGCCCTGCCTTCTGAATTGTTCCAGTGGTTAATTCCTCTCACCATTAACAATTTACACTCTGTTTCCATTGACTTATCAATCCATTGACTGCAGAGGAGCACCACTAATTTCCCCCAGCTGAGGACTTCTGAGAAGGGCTCCGGGGAGGCGCAGCGCGGCCCCATCCAGCCCCGGCCGAGCAGCTCCGGACCCGGGGTGCCGGCCCGGCCCGCTCAGCTCGGCTCCGGCCCAGGCCCGTGTCCGGCCCCCCAGCTCGGCTCTGTCTCGGCCCCCGCGGCTCAGCTCAGCTCCGGCACAGGCCCCACAGCTTGGCACCGGCCCGGCTGAGCGGCTCCGGGTCCGGTCCGGCCCCCGCGGCTCGGCCCCCCCTGGCTGAGCGGCTCCGGGTCCGGGTCCGGCCCCCGCGGCTCGGCCCCCCCGGCTGAGCGGCTCCGGGTCCGGGTCCGGCCCCCGCGGCTCGGCCCCCCCGGCTGAGCGGCTCCGGGTCCGGGTCCGGCCCCCGCGGCTCGGCCCCCCCGGCTGAGCGGCTCCGGGGTCTGGTCCGGCCCCCGCGGCTCGGCCCCCCCGGCTGAGCGGCTCCGATTCCTGTGAGGGGCCCGATTCCTGGGGGCAAGCCACACCCCCAGGAATTGGGCCCCGCTCTTGCTAAAGCCGGCCCTGGAGACGCCCATCTATACCAAGTGGACTGTCATGTAAATGTGCTGTCTGGAGTGTAGGTAATGGCTTCCTGCAATAACTGAGGGAAATTGGGCCTGAACATGTGACTTGCCCATGTGACTCCAAACTCCATCTTGTTGCTGTAATTTTCCACAATAAGAACAATGGGATGCCCTCCACATGGCAAAAGCTATAAAAGGCCCTGGAAACACCTCCCTTTGGTCCTCAATCCTGCTTCTTACCTCTGGAGGAATTTTGCTACAAACTAAAGCTCTGAACAAAGGATTGAATGACCCATCCAAGCTGTGGATGTTCCAGAAACTTAACTTAAGCCAGCAGTTTATTCCATCACTGCTACAAGCCTGAACCAAAAACTTTGCCATTACTGTATGTAATTAATTCCTTTAACCAATTTTAACTCTCACCTTTCTTTCTTTTTACAAATAAACCTTTAAATTTTAAATACTGAAGGATTGGCATCAGCGTGATTTTGGGATAAGATCTAAGTTATATATTGACCTGGGTGTGTGGCTGGTCCTTTGGGATCAGAAGAACATTCAGAAGGCAGGGCAAGGACAGCTCTAACTAAGACCAAAACATGGTGCTCTGTCATTGAGTACAGAGAGTTGTTTCATGGGCACTGCTAACAAGGGATCATTTACCACCAGGCCTGAGACTCCGCAAGCCCTTGGGGACTCTGATTGGGACCTGATATCGATTCTTTCATGGGGACCACTGTGCATCTTATCCCATGTGCTTGGTGGTGGGGTGAGTTCCCCCTGACCCACTTTGTTGTGATGTTTCCCCCTCATCTGTCCTTCCATATTCATGCTTTCCCAGATTTCCAACACTGAGTTTTATCCCCGCATGTCCCTTCAGACGGGGGTGTGCTACGCTGTATTTCTAGCTCTCCAGTCTAAACTCAGGACTCTAGACAGATAGGCGCCATGTGGGAGGAGTTGTTGGGGAGGAGAGAGCAGGTGTCTCCTCCTGCCGCATGCGTCTAGCCTAATTTTAGGACTGATTTAGCCAGGGCATGACCCCAGCACTGTGGACTGGGCTGGAAGATTCAGGCACAGGGGAGATTGTTCCGTGCAACTGCACTTCTCACGAAAATTAGCTAAAGCTCTGAGAGCAACTCCTTCCCCCTCCCCTTCTCTACCCGGAGCTGCAGCAGAGCAAACCCAGTCCTCAGCTGGGGGAAATTAGTGGTGCTCCTCTGCAGTCAATGGATTGATAAGTCAATGGAAACAGAGTGTAAATTGTTAATGGTGAGAGGAATTAACCACTGGAACAATTCAATAAGGGTCATCATGGATTCTTCATCATTCGCAATTTTAAAATCAAGGTTAGATGTTTTTCTAAAAGATCTGACGTAGGAATTACTGTGGGGCAGGTCTCTGACCTGTGTGATACAGGAGGTCGGACTCGATGATCACAATGGTCCCTGCTGGCCTGGGAATCTATGAATCTATGTATGTTAATGTATCTAGCTGGGGATCTGTTCCCACACATCCAGCCTGCAGACAGGAGTTACACTGTGTAGAGGGAATGGGGCACTTTGCACCAATGGTATTTCCATACAATTGTCCCCAGGATGTTTGACAATTGCTGGACTTGAAGAGTGGGACTGTGACATGCATCTTCTTGTGCCTTCCCTTATGAGTCAGTGCGTAAGGGTTTGTCACTTGGCTGAAAATCAGTGCTGAGAAGGTTTTAATGAAAGCCAGTAAAGCAATCACACTGGCAGCAAACACATCCACCTTGAGAGGCTAATGTGGTTGTGGGGGCAGGAAGAAAGATTTCCCACTCACTACAGACTGCTCCCACTAGCATAACCAGCTCCTGGCTGTGGGGGGGACTGCTGTTTACATAAGTCCCATGCTGGGAAAAGTCCCCTGGTGCACCTAGGTGTCTCAAATGATCAAAGAGCTGGAGGACGCAGCAGGTCAGGGTGTCATGCGGTGACGCCTTCTGCTTTGGCTGAGCCTGGCTTCTGCACTTTGTGATCTCACCTCTCTCTGATGCAGGGAGAGTGCAACCCAGCTGGAGACAGGGCCTGGGAGGGAAGCAGGCATTGCTCCGCTCTCTGGAATGCTGTCTGAGGAACATTGGGCTGCAGGAATGAAAAAGAGAACTGACCAGAGGGGAGAAACAAAAGGCAAGCCCCATTCTCTAGGCATGTCCATCCCGGATTCATGGGCAGCATGAAAGGGGCCTTGGAGACTCCTCCCCCTCCCCTCTTATTGCAGGTGACTCCATAAGCTACTGGGGCTACAGGCTTTACATGGAAAGCACAGGCAAGCTGGATAACGTTTCCCAGATCTGCCTTTTCCTCACTGTCCTGACATACCCCCAGCCTTGGCCAGCTCTTACTTTTGTTACTCTACCCTGCTCTCGGGGCTGACACAGGACAATGCTGCTGAGAGGAATCATTGAGTCTCATTAGCTGGCCTGTGCTGGATGAGTGTGTCCCTGTTTGGTTCTTTAGAGGACCTTCATTTCATGCCCTTTGTTGAAATATGCACGTTTCTGTTCATTCCAATTAACATTTTAATGTAGAACTGGCAGAGGGGGGAGCTGTATTGCTCTGGGACTCCGATCAGGAGGAAGGCTTGTACGCCCCCCTACCAACATGTGGTCTTTGTCCTGAAGAACAAGTGCCCCTCATAGGTAGAAAAGAGGGATACTATCAGCTGCCTGCAATCTGGATATACAGCGATACCAGGGCCATTGTCTTTGCTTCCCAAAGAAATGTAATTCCAGCTGCTTACGTGCATGCGTTGCCTCCCCCGGACTGCAGAACAGTGGGATTGATCTGCACTGAGTCTAGCAGCGTGGGAAGAGGTGTTCAGGATGTCACAAGTGCCTCATGTCCATGCTTTGAAGAGCAGACCCATTTTTGTTTTCTTACTGGGAGCACCATAGCTGAAATCAGCTTCATTTGCACTCTTCGGTGGCTGAATGCATCCCAAAGCCGCCGCAGCGTGGGCTGTCCCTGGAAAGGCTCCTGGCAGCAGCGCTCTCCTCCACCTTCCAGATCCTGCGTCTCTACACAAAGGCCATTTTGCTTCAGCCTTTTCTACCGCATACATTTTGAGAACATGGGACGCTGACAAAACTGTTTCCATAGCAACGTGCACTTTTAAGACGTCAGCAGGAAAATTTGCATTGGGGAAAAAAATCTCCTACTCATTTGTTCTGAATGAGAACAGTGGTGGGCTGGGGCAATATTCTGGAAACGACCGATATAAAAATACCTATTCGTGTTTTTTCTCTGCAGTGCTCACGCTGCTCCCTCTCCTTTGGCTTGTATAAAGGGGGGATGCTGATGGCATCTGTCCCATACATTTAGAAGAGCAGGGCTCTGAACTCTCCAGCGTTCACATTTTTCTTTTAATTTCTTGGTGCTGAAAGGTGCCAACTGGACAGCTCCGGAAAGCAAAGTCCTGGGTATCCATGGAACAAGCTGTGACCATCTGCCTCGCCCCTGACCTGGAGAGACTGCTCTTGGGTGAAAGGATAGTCTGGGGTCCATTCCCGTTCAGTCCCAGGTCTCTAAGCTGAGACTGCTACCACCGAAGCATTGTCAGGTGAAGTATGAACCCAACACAAACTACTGGAGCACCACTTCCCCTGTGGCAGGAAGCTAGTGGTGGCCCAGAGCACCTCCCCCGCCCAAACAAGTCAGCTGAGTTTAAGGGCACCCCAAGATATCCTCTAACTGGCCAACCCTGGAATCCTAAGAGTGGTTCTGGGCAAACATTAGGGGAAGGGAATTGTTTCACAGGCTCACCCCAAAATGCTATGGCACCTGGGGAGCCCTGCCTCCATGGCCAATGACTCCAGTCAGCCCCCAGCAGCAGCTCGCTAATACACAGAGGGCAACATTCCCCCATGGAGAGAGCCAATGCAAAGCCTTAAGCCTCCCTTAAGCCTCTCTGGCTAAGAGGTGTAGGCCTGGGGTTGGCCCTCTGCACTGGGGTGAATTTCAGCCCTAGACCCTGAGTCTACTCCCCACACGCCCTCACAAAATCATTCTCTCGGGGCTCCATTCACCCACTTCTTTAAAGGGAGCCCAAAATATGGGTTGTTCAAAGGCATTGCAGACCTAAGAACCCTTCAGCTGCTTGGAGAATCCAGACCCCTGTGCCCACAGGAAGCCTAGCGCAGCTGTGTCCTGCCAAGGGGATAGGAATACTCAGAGCACAAAATGTGCCATAAAAAAGCAGCCAAGGATTCCCCGATGAATACAGAATTAAATGAGTTTCCACAAGACAACATCACTCTGCTTTCTGCTGTGGCTGTGTGAGGGTTTAACTCTTAACTTGCCTAGGAGTCTTGAGTTCACATGTCCTTATCTCCCCATTCCTCTCTGCTCTTAGCAAGTGCACCAGTGCTCCCTCCTCACCATAAAGGATCTGACCCCTTTCCTCATCCCTTATGCTCCTGCAACCCTCCAGCCCCACCACTGCTGGTTCCCTCCCTCCCTCACCCCATGCACATGTACTCACAGCTCCCACATGTTGGTACCTCGCCTAGTAGTCACATTGGGAGTCAGCAGGGAGGATACAGGCGGCATGGGAAGGACATGCTACGGATCAGGGAGGGTTTCCAAAGCTGGGCCCGGGCAGAATAACCTCCAGACATGAGCCCCAGTTCACTCCACCTCCAGAAACTCTCCCCAATCCTCAAGCTGCTACTTTGTGCCTGCAAAATCCTAAAAACAACCCAACCAATGTCCAGGTACCACCTCCCAGTACCTGCCCCCTGGCTGTGTTTCTGCGAGTCACGCCATGGGGATGGCCTGTTTATTTGCAAAGCCCCACACTATGCTCTGGACAGGCACTTTCTTAGCTTGGTCTCCTAAGTCTACTTGCTGGCCTGTGTTCTCTGGAACAGTCAAAGTGTTTAACGTAGTGTGGGGAGGGAGGTCCACACACCTTCTGGAAGCCATAGCACATCCATTGCTAATCCACTGTGATTATCGTATTCCTTTAGCTCCTCTGCCAGACGCACTCAGAGCCAGAAAACTTAGATGACCAACCCACTAATAGACACAAGTACCG
>NW_027054560.1:0-11397 GCF_011386835.1 Chrysemys picta bellii
CTGCCTTCTCCTGATGGGAACCAGAGGGGCTGGGGTTAGAGCCCCCATGGGGGAAAGCAGTGACTCTGGGCTCAGGGGTGGGGCTGGTGTGAGGAGGTGCCCACCCTTGGGAGGGGCTAGGGCTAGGTGCTGGGCTGGATCTCCTGAACTGGGAGGGTGGGCACAGAGTGGGAGCTGCGGCCAAGGAGAGCAGGAGCTCCTTCCCCATGGGGCAGAGTGTGGGGGTTTCAGGAGGAACAAAGCTCCAGTTCTGGCCATGCCATGGCTCTGGGGTGCGGGGTTTGGAGAAGGCTGTAAAATGGGCTCTGTGCTTGTCGGCTCTGGGCAGGATGCAGGGAAGGCGCTGCTGGCCCAGGGGAACCTGGCAGGCTGGGGAATCAAAGAAGACCAGCCTCTAGGGGTGGGATGAGACGTCTAAAAGCGTGCGGTGATGGGGAAGATACCAGGCTGGGATTCCAGGGGGGAGAGGGCATTTCCCAGCTGGGGGGAGGGGGTGCCCCTGCGGGGACATGCTCAGTGTAGGGGCGTCTGTGGGGGCAGTGCAGTTAGGTTGGCCC
Organism: Chrysemys picta bellii; assembly: GCF_011386835.1. Classification (NCBI taxonomy): domain Eukaryota; kingdom Metazoa; phylum Chordata; order Testudines; family Emydidae; genus Chrysemys; species Chrysemys picta. The sequence goes on from NW_027054560.1 coordinate 558, forward strand.
CTCTCCTGCCTCAGCCTGGAGGGATGCCCTGCCGGGAGCGGGGCACCATGCTGACAAAGGAGGTGACCCTGCTCACATGGGGTCTCTCCTGGTCTGTGTAGTGATGGGGGGAGTGGGGTCTGGAATACTGTTCTGGCCTCCAGCCAGCCAAGCCATTGCACAGCCGAACCGGGATGGAGTGGACTGGTTAGCAGTGCACAGAACGAAGTGGGGGAGGGTGACAGCTGTGTTAGGAATAGCTCAGCTGGGGGAGCCCTGAGCCGGGGGTCCCAGAGCACACGGAGCCCTCCAAGGGACAGGGAGGCTATGCCGGGGCAGGGCTGTTCCCTGGGGGCCTGTGTGCAAGGGGAGGGTCTGTGCTGCATGTAACCGTGGTGCTGGGGGCTTGGAGGCCAGAGTGGGGTGTTCTATCCTTTCCCTGGGGCTGGCGCTCACCGTTTGTAAGGCCAGGGCATCTTCAGGAGGATGCTGACCGCGGTCTTGGTGTGTTGTCTGGCCAGTAGGTGGAGAATGTCTCTCGTCCCCTCACTCAGCCGCCCCCCCCGGGGTGGGCTCAGTGTGTAGGAAAGAGCCGCCCGGAGATCCTGCACCTGCGGAGGCAAAGCAGGGACTGAGACCCTACCCCCGCTGTGGGTGGGTGGCAGGCAAGGGCCAGGAGGAACTGGGCAGGCTCAGAAACAAGGCAGCGGTCACATGGCCCGGCGGAGGCCATGGATAAACTCTCCTAGCGAGTGACTGAGCCGAGGGGGGTTCTGGGTTCGGTACCTTGAAACCCCCACCCGTGATCCAGCACCGTAGAACTAAGGGTCCCGATCCCGCTGCCCAGTGACACCCCACCCCCCGGATATCCCGGCTGTACCTCCCCTTGTGACAACATGCCTGGGCTGCTTCAGCACCAGAGTGGGGTCTAAGCGTCTGGGATGCATTTCCATCCTGTACGTCAATCCATGCCCACTGGGCAAAGAGTCAGTGGACACGGGGGACCCCACCGCAGGCTCTGTTCCTCCAGCTGGGGGATGGGTCTGGAGATAGGGCACATTTCCCAGGGAGTGAGCTGGGCAAGCCAGACTCCTGGGATCAAAGCCTGAAAACCATTACAGGGCCGTGCCCAGCGGCCCCCTTGCAGACAGGGCATGGATGGGTCCCATTGATCAATGATGGTGAGAAGGGATGTCTCCCCTCCACATCCTCCCTCGTGCCCCAGGAATTCTAGGCACGGGGCAAGATGGAGCTGCCCGAGATGTCAGCATGGTGCCTCCAATGCCCAGCCATTACTTGGCCCTGCAGCTCTGATTCTTGCTCTCTCAGCACCGCCTCCATGACGCCCGCCAGCTGGTCTGCACACTCCTCCTTCTCCAGCAGGCCCACCAGCAGGGTGAAGCTGAAGGGCATGAGGTCACTCGATTGCAGGTGCTTCGCGATGAGCTGCAGGGAAAGGCACAGACCGAGTGTGAGCAGCGAGCCCCGGCCCGGGGAGGTGGGTTTGCTCTTCGGGGAACGGGGACAGAGGCACTGGCAGCCTGTGCCCAGGGCTATGTGAGTGGGCACTGGAGCCCATACCCAGGAATTTCCATCTGCCGGCTCCTCATCGAGGGAAGGAGCCAATAACCTCCCTTTCCCATGTGTGTGTCTGTCTCTCCAGCCACAGTCTTTTACTCACCATAGCAACATGGACAGGGTTCTCTCTGCAGCTGGCATCCTTCTGCGTCTTGCTCAGCACGCTCACCACTGCCCCTGTCTTGGTGTACACGACAGCTGCACAAGAAACCAGCAGTGCTCAGGCAGAGCTCTCAGGGCCGGATTCTTCCCCCTCCCCTTCGAGCCAGATCAGAGGTGCCAAAGAGCCAGACTCCAGCCGCAGCTGGGAACGACCAGCTAGGGTGAGCTCTCAGCTGGCTTCTGGGCCAACTGCCCACTCTTCACCCTGATGTAGAAGGTGTGTTGGGGCTGGGGTGGGATCAGGGGAGGTCCCAGATGGTCCCAGGCACCTCGTGAAGGGCAGATGCCAGGTCATCCCGGGAGGTACCAACCCACCTCTGCTCTGTGTCCCTTTGGTCAGGGCTGCGATGAAGGCGCCATGTTCTCTCTGCAGCCCTGCTCGCTAGGTAACGGCCGGGGCTGTGAAGGCTGAGAAGTGGCGACTGCTTCCGCTCTATCTTACCTTTGCAAGGCGTGAAGAGCCAGTAGAGAGCCTGAGATGCCCAGTATCTGGTGGCCTCCTGAGCATCGAAGGCCTGGCTTGTCAGCAGCCCGGCCATGTAGCCCTGCTCTACCATGGGTTTCAGGTCCTAATGGGCCACCAAACAGAAATTGAGGGCATAGGTCGGGACGAGCCCAGCTCTGTCTGTATTCCCCCCACTTCCCGTGAGCGCTGGGGGGGGGGGGGACAGCAGGGTCTGCGCTGCTCACCTCGGTGATGGCTTTGAAGCGGTAGAACATGAAGAGCCGGGCGCTGGCTCTCACAGCTCGGCTCCTCTCCTGGGACCGGGGAGAGCAGATCCACGGCTGCAAGTGCTGGGGAGTAGGGAGAAAGTCGTGTGAGCGGCAGCAATGCCGGGGCGACCTCCAGAACCTGCTTCCTGCCCCAGCAGGGAGAGGACATGGAGCATTTAACCTCTTCTCCTCCACTTCCGGACACTGGAACTCAGCGCTCCTCTCCTGTCTGGGGGCGTTGGCACAGGTCTGAGGGTCTTGGGCTCAGCGCTTTGAGGATTCTCCCCATTGATCCTGTAGGGTCTCGGGGCTGTTTCCTTCAGGGGAACAGGTGCTCCAGGCCAAATGTAGGAGGCCAAAGTGACACCCCTGGAGCAGGACTAGGATTGTCTTGCTGGATCCCAGGGTTGGGTGTATGCCCCAGGGGGACTGGCTAGTTCATAGCAGCGGGGAGGCCTGCTCAGCCCCCTCGGGATCAACTGGAGCCTTCCCTCTTGTGGTTGGGGTAGAACCTGACCAGCCGGCCCATCCCCAGATGGCCAGTGCGAATGGGCCCCTCCCCCCGCCCTATCATACCAGAAAGAGATGCAGTAGCGTGGTGGGGGTCAGGTGCTGCTCCAGGAACGTCTGCAGCACAAGATCCAGGCCCTCCCAGGGCAGTTCTTGGAGAGACTGGAGCAGAGACAAGCAGGGAAGTAAATAACAAGGGAGGTGGGGTGCACAAGGCAGGGGGACGAGTGGATCCCCCCGTCTGGAGCCAGGTGCTGTTGGTATTCGGGGTCCCTTTACCCAGGTGATACTGATCCCCCTGCACATAGACATGGGTCTCACCTGGACCACGGGCTGCCCTTCCCCAAAGAATCCTTCCTCCCACCTGGGCTCCCCAACATATGTACTGAGCTGGGCTCTGGAGGGAAGGCCTCCTCCCTCCCGCTCTGGAGGGGCCCCAGCTGCCCCCCAACACCCCGCTGGCTCCCCAAGGGCTGAGCTGTTCATCCCGCTCCAGCCAATCTCTGTTTCTGTGGCAGGGCGAGTCATGGCCTGGCTGTGTGGCTGTCCCGAATCCATGCTTTGCTCCCTCTGCACCAAATGCTATTTAACGCTCTGGGCCAGAGCCTCAGCTGGTGTAAACGGGGGTAGCTTCTAGCTCCCTGTGCCAAGAATCCAGGGTAATTCTATACAGTCTCACAGACACTCACCTCTACAGCTGTTCTCCCTGCCAACCCCACTGCAGAGTTAACTGCGTAGCCACTTGTCACCAGCCCTTTGGAAAATAAACCGAGGGGCTGGATTTGGCTGGACACGCAGCTCTCTGCATCGGACCAGGGTCCAGCTACTCAGCAGGGGGTGGCTGAGTTTCCCAGCCAAGGAGGCAGGTGGAAGCTGCAGCTTTGTCCATGCCTCACTAACCTCTGCCCGGAGAGCGGAGCTTTTTGCCACCTCAGTCCCTCTCAGCTTCGCCAGGGCTGGGCGCTGAATCATGGCGCTGGTGATACAAGTCCCGATGGTCTCATCCTCCTGTTCCTTAGACAGGCGAGGCTCAAATTTCCTGATTGGAAGAAACGGAGCAGACGGGGCCATTAGACTGGAGACAGGTCCTGGCATGAGTCAGGTTGAGTTTGATGGCTCAAGGGACAGCTCCCTCCCTTAGCAGCAGAGCTCCAGGGGGCATCTCCAGCAGAGCCACCGCCTAGGGAATGGTCCTGTCTGGAGATGCCTTTGCCCCCTGGTCCCGGCAGGGGCTCTGCTGGGGAAGCTGCTCTCCGGGGCTGATCCTGGGCCCTGCTCTGCGGCTGCACCCATTCACAGCACTTCATGCTGACGGGAGGGGCTCCCTCTTCCCAGGCAAGACCCAGAGATGGGGGCTGGATAAAGAGACCCGGAGGCCGAGGAGGGTATGGCCCGTTAGTGAGCCACCAGGGAGAAATATCCTCCGGTTCTTATTGCAGCTCCTCCCTCCCCCACTTCCTCTCCCTCCATCTGCTCCTCCCCGGCTGCTGGGCTCCGCAGCTGAGTCAGGCCCCATGGACGTACCCTATGTATGAGATGGCCAGCAGGGCATGCTGGTGATCGGGGCTCTGCAGCCGGGCCCGGTCCTTGCCTCTGAGCATCTCCTGCAGCACAAAGCAGAGAGTCAAAGGTAAAAGAATTTGGGGGAGCCCGGTTCCTCAGCAAGATCTGGAATCTCCAAACGCAGTTTGACGCCCCCACCGACCCTCAGCCCCAGCGTGCAGTGCACTGGGGCACGGAGCTGGGAAGCTGGCCCGGGAGCGGCCATGTGGCCAGAATGCAGGAGACATTCACCAGAGCCCCTATTTCGCCATTCCTGACGGCACATCTGGAAACTTCAGCATCTGCCACGGAGCAGGGAAGGGGGATCTGGGCAGAGGCGATTTCGTGACGGGGAGCATTAGAGTCCTGAACAGCTGAGGTCAAATATTTTCCTGCAAACCAAGGGAGGGCTGCGCCTGTTAACTCCTCAGGATCATGTCCCGGAGTGAAAACCCTTGGAGTTAATCCCCAGGGCGCTTTCTGGCTGCCAGGCAGATCCCTGAGAAGTGGGATGGGGAATGGTCCCAGGTGTAAGCAGCATGAATCCGCTAATGGAAAATAGTGTCATTTAATTCCTTGGGCTGGAATCGCACCAGAAGAATCTGGCATCAGCACTGGGTTTGCAGTGCACAATGTAGAACCCTGGGCACCGGGTCGCAAACACAGCACATGGCCTTTAAACGCTAGAGACTGTGGCACGTGCATCTGCCCTAGGGACCCCTCCCAGGACCCAAGCGTGCTCACTCACCAGCAGGGGGGACAGCACGGTGTATGTGTCCTGGCTCACCAAGGGAATCCTGCTCACTTGGGTGACAGCTTCACCCACCAGCGCGAGGCTTCTCAGAAAAGCAGATCTCACCAGTGGATCCTGGGCTCACAGGCAGGATGGGGAGAGAACAATGAGGAAACAGCCACAGGCAATAGAGAGCTGAGACACAAGGCTACAGGGCGAGTCTCTACAAGGGAGCTGCTGTCCTAGGCGGGATTGCCCTCATGCCCTAAGGGAAAGGACCTGGCTTGCCGAGTGGAACATCTTTGCATTCCCTAGGGCTGTGGGTCTCCAACTATTTTTACTGATGACCCCTTTCACACAGCAAGCCTCTGGGTGTGACCCCCCTAATAAATTAAACACCCTCTCTAATATATTTAACACCATTATAACTGCTGGAGGCAATTGGGGTTTGAGGTGGAGGTTAACAACTTGCGACCCCCCCATGTAATGACCTCGTGACCCCCGGAGGGGTCCCGACCCCCAGTTTGAGAACCCCTGGCCTAGGGGAATATCTCTGGAGATGAATGCAAGGAATGGGCTGATTCCCAGAGGTGCTGAGCATTTGCAGTTCCCAGAGCTGTCAGTGGGCCCTGGGACTGCTCAGCTCCCCTGACAATCAGGTCGTAATTGTCCGATCTGGGACAGGAATCTGCTGCTCTCTGCAGTTGGCTGGGCTCTCCCTACCAAGGCATCTGTTCTCCAAAGAGAACATTCAGTTAAACCAAAGTAGCATCCCCTCTCCTTTTCGCTGGGACGCGCATAGGGGCATCGTAACCAGCGTAGGACTGAACGTTGGCCTCAAACCTCCGATGGCAAGAAAACAACCTAGAGTTATCTCAAAAATCCCCCTTCAGCACCAGAGCCTGTCAACCGGGCTAGGGGCCTGAATCCCCCTGTGCGCCTTTTGTGTCCAGCTACACCATTGACGGCAGTGTGTGGGGAAAAAGGCCCTAAATCTTTATCTTCTGATCCGTGAGTGCAGCACAAGCCTAGAGGTACCAAACAGGGTACAGTCGTCTCTGGGACAATAGCACCAAGTGATGCTCAGTTACACTCTAACAAGGCCCAGATAGGAGTCCTTCCATTAGCTTCTATGGGCCTGGAATCAGAGAAGCTAACTGAGATGGGGCAGTCACAGAGAATGGTGCTGTTCCCATGTCTCCTGTCCCTCCTGGGGCAAAGGGCCAGCCCTCTGAGCTGAGTTTATGCAAAGACATAGCTCTGTGCTGCTGTGCATAGCCCGGGTAGGTGCTGTGTGGGCGGTCAGGGGAGGGCTCTGACTTACGTGTGGGCTCAGAAAATAATGTTGTCGCATGGGAGCCAGGATATTGAAGCCTATGGTCTCTAGGATGAGATCCGTGGGGCCTGAGTGGACCACGTGCCCATAGGTGAGGAGCAGGAGGCTTCTCAGCTGCTCGATGGAAGCTGGCTCCTGAGAATTGCAAAGGAAAGAGGGAGGAGAAGGGATGGCCTCCAGCTGCTCCTAACTTACAAATGGGGCCAGGGGAGGATTTTTCACCCAGCCGGCTTAGCAACCAAAGGCTACTCTGCTGAGCTGAATTGCCTGGACTCCGAGGCCCTTCCCAGCTCCCCAGGATTGGGTGGTTGAGGTGACCCGGCAGCCGAAGGGGACGCACTAGCAGCTGCTTTAATTCAGCCTAGCTCCAGAGATGTCACTGGGACTACAGTGGATTGCACTGGCCCAGAGAGTTACTGGGGAGGTGGTGGTGGTGGTGCGGGGGAAGGGGGGATGCAGGTTAATGTCAGACATGCCAGCCCTGGTGAGTCTGCCAGGAAGGTCTGTGAAATAGCCCAGTTCAGGGGAAGACCAAGGGTCTGTTCTGCTAGAAATGTGTCAGCTGGAGCTGATGGCTTGGCAGTGTCTTTTGGGCCCTCTCTGAGCCTTGTTTATGGGGCTGCATAGAGCATGTCTGAGCTCCCCAGGAGATACCCTGGAGAGCTTAGACAACAGGACCCACCTTCCCCCCTGGATCCACCCCATTGTGCTGTGATTGCAACTCCACGGAGGAGTAAGGAAAGGGCTCCCTGCACGGAGGCTGAGCCACTGCTTGGAAATTCAGCTCTTCGCTGAACAGGCTTCTGGGAAGCAGGGTCCTCCCTGGCAGGTCCCTTTACCTGCAAAGGCTGGTGAAGGGATGGCTGAAAGAACAGAGATGCTAGGTGGGACCGTACCTCCAGAGAGCCACCGGCAGAAGGCTGGAGCTGCACCCTGCTGACAAACTCTTCCCAGTGCTCCAGGATGGCGAAAATCTCGTCTAGCTGTTGCCTGGCACACAGCCCAAGCGCTCGGGCGAATCCCTGAGAGACAGAAAGATGGAGGTTGGGAATGCTGAGCAACAAGCCAAGGGGCCAAGATGGGCTCTCAAAGTCATTGCCATGGGCATGGATATAAGGAAGATCTTTTCAATCCACTGGACCTTGTCCAAGGCAGAATATACACATGTAGCATCAGGGGATTGACAAAGAATGAGGGATCACTTGACAGTGGAGGAGCAAAGACCTCACCTCTCTTTCCTCTTCTTCTCGGAAATCGACCATCTCCACCAGAAGCCATAGCTGGGGCTTGATGCTCTCTGCTGGAAAAATCATCATCACGGTGCCCCAGCACTTGTAGAGAAAGCTCTGTGAAAGAGACACCATCATGCTGGATGCATTGGGGCATGCACAGAGCCCACTGGGTATAGTTGTCTGTTTCACTGACCCCAAGCTGCCCCTGGTTAGCGACTGCTGTTCTGAACTAGGCACTGAACCCCAATTCCTTCCAGGTCACTGACCTTGTCACCGGGCCGCTTATCACCGTAGGCCAGCTGGCGCCTGATACTAGTGATGAAACAACCCAGCCAGGTGTGGTCCGAGATGAAAAAGAGAAGGTCTTCCAGGAACTGCCAGGGAAAGAAGAGCCAGTTAGAACCGAGAGGGGCCAAGAAACTGGTCCTTTCAATAGCTCCAGCCAGGAACCCACCACAGCTGGGAGGGGAGGGGAAGAGGGAGCGTGCACTGTCACCCCCCACGTCTCTCCTAATGTTTGTGAATCCTTGTGAGCTGCCCCTGGTGCTTCTCCAATTGCATCTGCTGGACTCAGCCGCTTCCTCTGTCCCACAATGTAGTGCTGCTGAGGGGCCTCTTAATCCTGCCTCAGCTTGGGGGGTGGGGGGGGAGGGGCTGGACTAGATGACCTCTTGAGTTCCTTTCCAGCCCTCCATTTCTCTGACCCTTACCTGCAGCAGCTGCTGCTCCCACTCCCTCTGGCAGAAGCAGGTCTTGTGATCTGGAAGAGATGGGCAGGTCAGTTTCCTTTGTGTTTAGACCCTTCTACTGAGGAGCAGCCTTCAACTTGGCTCTTGTTTGGCAGGGGGTGGGGAGGAGCTGCCGACTCACGGGCCCCGAGGGGACCCATGGCTCTTTGCAAATTGCTGATGGACAACAATGCTCCTCAGACCCAAACCCCTTGATGTGAAATACCCAGGAGTTCTGCTTGCCAAGATCCTTCCCTAGGGTGTGAGATGTCGAATGAAGGTTAGATACGGTCCTGGAAAGGATCCTTCCTGTCTAGACATGGGGGGCTGGGCTAGATGAACCAAGGGATACGATCCTGACGTGATCCTCTCTGATTCCAAGGTCACAGCATCATATTATGCTGGATTCAGAGGGAGGCCCTGGCCTCTCCCTCTCTGAGCCCAGCATCACGGTGTCCCCTCCCTTTGCTGCTGCAAGGGGAGAAACTCCCTCCTCACCTTCCACGTAGAGGAGCATTTCCGTCTTGTAGTTATTCCAGAACCGGCCCGAACCGGCCTGGAACATGCTCATCAGCTCGAAGAGGAGGAACATGGCTGCCCTTCTGACCTGCACCGTCATAAACGAAGACGCACCGAGCATCTGGAGGACAAAGAGGCAGAGGTGGCTGTACCCCTCCCTTGCGAGGCAGTGTGAGAAGGGAGCTCCCTACAGGTGCAGGGGGAGAGCTCAGTGATGGAGGGAAGGAGACAGCAGGGAGGTGGAGCTGACAACCAGGACAGGATTGAGATGGATATTTCAGTTGATCAGGGACACTCCATGGACCAGCTATTGGCTCCTTCCATCCTCTCACTCCTGGGCTGGCTCTAGCTCAGATGAAGGGAGACAGGATTATCCAGAGGCCGTCAGGCAGCTGCTGGGTCAGATCCTTGGCCTAGGTTAGAGCAGCACAAAGGGAGCTTGAAGCAGCCCAAAAGAGGCAGCTGGGCCATAAATGAAATCCGCAGCTGCCCCTTGGTAAGGGAGGATGCTGGAGGCCGGGGGCAGGAGGGGGCCTGCACAACAGTCCCTAAGGGCTCATTCCAGCTGGCTTCTATTGGAGCCGTCCGAGGGCTGCACTAACTGGTGCTGGGGGACCCGGTCCAGCCCCAGGATCAGGGGAGCCAGGAAGGTGGCTGGCTCAGAGAGCTCGCTGGTTCTGTTAAATGCCGAGAGGCGCTGGGTCGATGTGCAATGAACGCGAGGAATGTGACGAGCCAGCTCCTCTGGGGGCTGTGGGGAGAAGAGCCACCACACACTGCATGCCAGCTCCAGGAGCGGCCCCTTCCCACTGAGCATAAGGAACCTCCTGGCTGCGGGTTACTCACCAGCAGCCGAGCCAGCAGCTCCTGGGGTAGAGTGGACTTGGGGCTTGACCGACACCCTGTGAACAGAAAGGGGGGGCATCCCATCAGGCTCTGGAGGGATCTTTTGCATTCGGCTCTGAGCTCTGCCTGCGCCCTTGACGGCTGGCTGTGTCCTTGCAGTGAGCCGGAACCAGAGCCAAGAGCTGATCCCCACCCCACCTGGGGGCAGACGCCTCTCGCTACAGAAGGACTAAGAGCGGGTGGATAAAATACTGGGACTCACCTCTGTTCGCCTTGCCGCACCTCCTGGCCAAGGGCAACCTGCCTTCCTCCTGCATCCTCTTTACCACCCCGACCGAGGTCTGCAGGAGGAGAGGCAGGGCTGGCCCATGGGCTGCTGGGCTCAGTTGAAGGAGCAGCCCAGGCCATAAAACCTGCAGAGCAGAGAAAAGCCATCTCAGTAGGGAAATATCCTCTTCCTGCACCAGCTCTCTCTTTCCTACACTAGACAGGACCCCTGGCCTCGCCACCGCCAGCCAGACCTCTCTACCCAGCCTGAACCATGCAGCGATCCCCACTCCCTCCCCCTTCACACCTATCAGTGTCTGCCTCCAGCACCAAATCACGTGACACATGACTGACCCCCCCGCCTTTTGTTGAGTGTAGCATCGTCATTGACAGCACAGTATTTCCTAACTCCAGTCTCACTGGGAAAGGCTGTGTTCTCACGGCAGGAGCGCAATACACCAGCTTGATAAATAAAGGGGAGACTAGGAAACCCAATACTATCAAGTGAAACCATGACAGGCGCTCAGGGAGGTTTGAGCTCTGCCCTTCACATCCCCACACAGACCTGCGCCACTTGAAGCACAGACGCAATTGCTGTCTGCTGTGTGGACAAGAGGAGGACTTAACACACACTGTGCCAGAGGGTTACACAACTCTTTGCTAGACTGTAGAAGAGTGGAGATAAGAAATCCCC
>NW_027054561.1:0-11391 GCF_011386835.1 Chrysemys picta bellii
CACCTTGTCCCAGCTGAGCCATTGCCCGACCGCCCTGTCGCCTCAGAGTAACGGTCCCCCCGCGCGCCCCCCGCGCACCGAGCACTAGCAACACCACCAGCCGCAGCCCCGCCCCTTCGCCGGCCCCGCCCCCAACAGTCGCCGCAGCCGCGTTCCAGGCCACGCCCACCCAGAGCCAGCGGCACCATCCCGGCACGCGCGCTCCTGGCCCCGCGCCCCGCCCGCCTCCGACTCCGGCCGGCGCTGCTGCGTGCCCGTCCCTGTACGGCCCCTCTCGCGGTGCCCCACGGGAAACGTAGTTCTCCCTCCCCCCGCGGGTCGAGATGTGGGAGGAGACTCGGGAGAGTAAGGGACTCCAGTTCCCAGCAGTCCCTGCTCTCTCTCGCGGAGTTGGACGCCGCCAGTGTTTAGGCGGCTAGGGCTGACCCACTGTGGGTGCCCACCAAGTGTTCCCCTCTTGGTCAGAGACCATCTCACGCAGCCATGGCCCTCTCCGGCTCCCAGTGACGCCAATGGGAAACCCCACCTTGATGGCAGCAGGATGGGGACTAGTGAATCATGGAATATCAGGGCTGGAAGGGACCTCAGGAGCTAGCTAGTCCAACCCCCTGCTCAGAGCAGGACCAATCCCAACTAAATCAAGTGCACACACCAGCAATGATGTGCAGCCACCTCTGGGGCAGGGAGCAGCTGCTGAGCACTAGCCAAGCGTTTAGGACAGGAAGTGCAGGTCACAGAGCAGCTGAGTGGGCTCAGCGCTTGGCAGGCAGGATTCCAAGAGCCCATCCCACTTAAGAAGGAAAGCAGAAGGGTTTGCCATAAGTAAAGCATAGCTGTTCTTCTCACAAGCATGCCTGCCCAGCAGGTGCCCTGAGCCTGGGTATTGAGGTGTGTGCCTGGGGGGGGATATAATACAGGTCTATGAAATCACAAATGATGTTGAGGAAGTGAATAGGAAACTTATTTACCCCTTGCATAACACAAGAACCAGGGGTTACCCAATGAAGTTAATAGGCAGCAGGTTTAAAACTAACATAAGGAAGTACTTCATACAATGCACAGTCCAAATGTGGAACTCATCAGGGGAGGTTGTGAAAGCCAAAAGAATAGTGAATAGTGAATCAGGTTCAAAAAAGAATTAGCTAAATTTCTGGAGAATAGAGCCTTCGATGGCTATTAGCCAAAATAGTCAGGGATGTAACCCCACGCTGTGGGTGTTCCTAAACCTTCAACTGTCAGAAGCTGGGACTGGACAATGGGTTGGCTCACTTGATAAATTGCCCTGTTCTGTTCATTACTTTTGGACCATCCGGCACCAGCAACTGTTGGAAGACAGGATACAGGACCATGGGTGTGACCCAGTAGGTCATTCTTATGTCCGGAAAAGCCACATCTATGAGCAAAGAAAATCTATCTATTAATGGAGATTCTCTATGTCTTAGTAAGGAGGAGAGGATGGAAGATGATAAAATACAGGTAGGATCTGATGAGAAACAGTCAATTAAAAAAGAGTCCCATTCAATGACATCATGTAATGGCAGACAGCTAAAAAATGACAGTTTTTTTAAAGTCCTTATATACAAATGGTAGAAGTCTAAATAATAAGATGGGTGAACTAGAGTGCCTCGTGCATGAGGTTAGTGATATAACAGGCATCACAGAAACTTGGTGGAATAAGGATAATCAATGGGACACAGTAATGCCAGGATACAAAATATATCAGAAGGACAGAACAGGTCGTGCTGGTTAGGGTGTGGCACTATATATGAAAGGAAGCATAGTCAAATGAAGTAAAAAAAAAAAATGAACCAAACTGTACCATAGAATCTCTTTTGGATAGAAATTCCATGCTCTAACAATAAGAATATAGCAATAGGGGATATATTACTGACCACCTGACCAGGATGGTGATCGTGACTGAAATGCTCAGGGAGATTAGAGAGGCTATAAAAATTAAAAAACTCAATAATAATGGGGAATTTCAACTATCCCATATTGACTGGGTACATGTCACCTCAGGACTGGATGCAGAGAGAAAGTTTCTTGACACTTTAAATGACTGCTTCTTGGAGCAGCTAGTCCTGGCACCCAGAAGAGGAGAGGCAATTCTTGATTTAGTCCTAAGTGGAGCACAGGACCTGGTCCAAGAGGTGAATATAGCTGGACCTCTTGGTAATAGTGACCATAATATAATTAAATTTAACATCTCTTTGGCGGGGAAAATACCACAGCATCCCAACACAGTAGCATTGAATTTCAGAAAAGGGCACTACACAAAAATGAAGAAGTTAATTAAACAGAAATTAAAAGGTGCAGGGCCAAAAGTGAAATCACTGCAAGCTGCATGGAAACATTTTAAAGACACCATAATAGAGGCTCAACTTAAATGTATGCCCCAAATTAAAAAACATACTAAGAGAACCAAAAAAGTTCCACCGTGGCTAAACAACAAAGTAAAAGAAGCAGTGAGAGGCAACAAGACATCCTTTAAAAAGTGGAAGTTAAATCCTAGTGAGAAAAATAGAAAGACGCATAAACTCTGTCAAGTGAAGTGTCAAAATATAATTAGGAAGCCAAAAAAGAATTTGAAGAACAGCTAGACAAAGACTCAAAAAGTAATAGCAAAAAAAAAAATTTTTTTTAAGTACATCAGAAGCAGGAAGCCTGCTAAACAATCAGTGGGGCCACTGGACGATCGAGGTGCTAAAGGAGCACCCAAGGACGATAAGGCCATTGCGGAGAAACTAAATGAATTCTTTGCATCGGTCTTCACGGCTGAGGATGTGAGGGAGATTCCCAATCCTGAGCCGTTCTTTTTAGGTGACAAATCTGAGGAACTGTCCCAGATTGAGGTGTCATTAGAGGAGGTTTTGGAACAAATTGATAAATTAAACAGTAATAAGTCACCAGGACCAGATGGGATTCACCCAAGAGTTCTGAAGGAACTCAAATGTGAATTTTCAGAACTACTAACTGTAGTCTGCAACCTAGCATTTAAATCAGCTTCTGTACCAGATGACTGGAGGATAGCTAATGGATGCCAATTTTTAAAAAGGGCTTCAGAGATGATCCCGGCAATTAGAGGCCAGGAAGCCTGACTTCAGTACTTGGCAAACTGGTTGAAACTCTAGTAAAGAACAGAATTGTCAGACACACAGATGAACATAATTTGTTGGGGAAGAGTTAACATGATTTTGGAGTCTTTCCAGTTACTTCAATGGGCTTTGAAACAGGCCCTCCAGGGCTCTTGCAGAGTAATTTACTACTTAATGTAGTAAATTCATGTGACAGATGTAGTAGAGGGTGACATAATTGGGCTCTTTGTGAGGATAGGAGATGATGAAAGCCCTGATATGAGCAGAAAATGATACACACGGAAAATACATATGAAACCGAAATAAAATAATAATAATGGGCCACATCTTCAGCTTCAATGGAGCAGCACTGATCTGAAGGTATGAGTCATAATCTCCTAGGCAGGAGCATGCCTTTTTTGCAGGTGTTTGTACAGTGTCTGGTACATTGAGGGGGCTACTAGACATGTCATGTCAGACATACCCATATACCTGAGTGTTGTGCCTTTCCAGCCACACACAGCAGCTGTAAACTGGTTTAACCAGCCACTTGAGTGTTCTCCATGTGTAGGGGAACACTTGGGTCATGCAGATGGACCATGGTGGCTCCTAGTCCTATGGTTGGTGTCCTGGAATAGGCTGCCTCACTAAGAACCACCCCCCGCTGGGTGAACAGGCTGATCCTCCCACAGCGGGTTTGACAGACCCCAAGTTTGTTGACCTTCCAGGCACACTGCAAGCCCCATCTGTTTTCCATTGCAGACTTATTTGCTGGAAGTGATGGTGATCAGAGGAAAGGATCTTTATGGTGAGTGCAGATTTTATTGAGACATTTACTGGATTTTTAGATCAGCCCTTTAACTAACATTGGATCAATTTGTTATTTGCTACTTTAGCTAATGTGTTTCAGTTTTGTACTCTCAGAAGTCTGAGTGCCTTTGATCAACCTATATAAATAAACAAAAGGACAGGACGTTGGGATGAATTCATCGCAACAAAGGAAAAATGGATATTATTAAGATTGTTCCACCATCTGTGTGTGTGGCACTTTCTAGAGTTGGAGTGCTGATTTAAAGGGCCATCCAGACAAGCTGGCATCATAACCAGTTCATCCAAGACAAAGTATCAGCCAACATCAAGAAACATGAGGGCAGGCACCTCATGGATAATGGACATCGGCCTGGGAGACTTCAAAAAAACAGCAAGAATGCGTGGCAGGGAAAAGGATGAGAAGCAAGGGCCATGACTGATGAGAAATATTAATCTTGACCATTAACATGACTCCACCTGAGATCTGGGAGGATGGGTCTGAGCAAGGAGTTAAAAATATGAAACAATTGCACTTAGCTAAGATCTGCACTCTCAGCCAAAGACAAATAAAACTGCGATGAGGAGACCAGTTGTGCCGCCCTTACTCACAGAGATAGTGTTGTACTAAACAAGTATCAGAGGGTAGCCGTTTTAGTCTGTATCCACAAAAACAATGAGGAGTCCGGTGGCACCTTAAAGACTAACAGATTTATTTTATTTTTAACCACAAAAGCTTATGCCCAAATAAATCTGTTAGTCTTTAAGGTGCCATCAGACTCCTCATTGTTTTTGTACTAAACAAGTTGTCTTGTTGAAACAAGTGGGACTCTGCGTAGTGAGGTACAATCCAGAGACTCCATGATGTCTTCTAGGGACTCTGCAGTTGCTATTGATTTTACATGAAAGCTACTCAGATACTTATGGTGATGGGCAGTAGTGTAAAACCAATAGTTAGCTAGATAATCAGCGTGAGTGAGGGTTATACAATTAGACCATAGTTAAGGCCAAACTTTCCTTACAGCGGATGCTGGAAACTTCTGGTGGAAAATGAAAGATCAGATTTAAAACCAAACAATTGGCCTGAAGACCAGCTAGGATTTTCACTACTAAGCTCCCTCCTGAATCGCCCCTCTGATATACAGCCTGTATTGCCATATATCTCCAGAGATGTGTGGAGGGTCTTCTATATTTTCAAGGAAAACCCAGCTATATAGAGATGCTTAACACTGAGTCCATTAACTTATCAGTTATATCAAAGATGAATAGAGCTGTTTATGTTTGTATGCGGCACTCATACAGCACACATGCATCTGTTATATAATAAATTTTATATAAAGATACAATCTAGTATTGCAATAACTTTGCTTGATGTCCTGTGTTGTTTTCTCTCTGTCTTTTGTAATAATGCTCTTATTTAGTTCTATGTGATAGCTGTTTTTATAGAAGCTGTGATGGGATGTGTAACGTTCCCATGGTGTTATCTGGACTGGTGATTTGCTAGGTCACTCCAATCCTCAACTCTGGGAACCAGCCTTACCCTGCTTTGCTGTGAGAACCCCCACTCCTGGACTGTTCACGCACAACATCTAGCATGTAACCTGCTCCCAACTACATGAGTGAGCACTTTTAGCAAGCTGCTGCTTGGAACGTGCAACCGAATGACACTAGCCAATATCTCCAGCCCCAGACCCAACCCTAGGAACCTCTATCTTGCAATTTCCAGTTATGCCCACTGGACGCTGCAAGCTTATATGAGTTCATCAATTTAACAAAGAAATTGATATGTACCAGGTGTGACAAAGTTCCTCCTCTATCTTGGTGGGTCCTGTGCTTATTGGCGGATTTTCTTGCCTCAGAGATTCACCATGTGGGTTGGGGAACAGCCCAGAGACCTTCCCCTCTGGAAGAACCCACAGTCCAGATCAATTGGGAGGTTTGGGGGGAACCCAGGCCCGCCCTCTACTCCGGGTTCTAGCCCAGGGCCCTGTGGACTGTAGCTGTCTATAGTGCCTCCTGTAACAGCTGCATGATAGCTACAACTCCCTGGGCTACTTCCCCATGGCCTCCTCCAAACACCTTCCTTATTCTCACCACAGGACCTTCCTCCTGGTGTTTGATAACGCTTGTGCTCCTCAGTCCTCCAGCAGCACACCCTCTCACTCTCAGTTCCTTGTGCCTCTTGCTCCCAGCTCCTCACACTCACACCAAAAACTGAAGTGAGCTCCTTTTAAAACCCAGGTGCCCTGATTAGCCTGACTTAATTGATTCTAGCAGCTTCTTCTTAATTGGCTCCAGGTGTCCTAATTAGCCTGCCTGCCTTAACTGGTTCTAGCAGGTTCCTGATTACTCTAGTGCAGCCCCTTCTCTGGTCACTCAGGGAATAGAAAACTACTCATCCAGTGACCAGTGTATTTGCCCTCTACCAGACTCCTGTACCCCACTGGTCTGGGTCTGTCACACAGGCTTGTCTCTGACACACTTCAAACCAAACGCACTGCTTCAGGTAGAACAAACAAATGTATTAACTACAAAAGAGATTGTGAGTGATTATAAGTCAAAACACAACAAGTCACATTTGGTCAAATGAAATAAAAGCAAAACACATTCTATGCTGATCTTAACACTTTCTGTGCCCTTACAAACTTAGATGCTTTTCACCACCGGCTGGCTGGTTGCCTTTCAGCCAGGCTCTCCGCTTTGATCAGCGCTTCAGTTGCTTGGTGGTGGTGTCTGTAGATAGAGGTGGAAGAGAGAGAGCATGGCAAACATCTCTCCCTTTTATCATGTTCTTTTTTCCCTCTTGGCTTTTCCCCCCGCCCCTTCAGAGTCAGGTGAGCATTACCACATCGTAGTCCCAAACTGACCAAGGGAAGGGGGGTGACTCACTCGAGAATCCAACAGATCCTTTGTTGCTGCTTAGGCCAGTGTCCTTGTTCCTGTGAGGCTGGGCTGGGTTTGTCTCATACATGCCCTGATGAGGCGTGAACTGCTCCTCTGCTCTTGGAGAGTTTTTGTTTGGGCCTCTGCTCCTGGAGGGTTTTGCCTGGGCTTTTTTTAAGCCACGAGGACACATTTTCAGCCTCATAACTATATACATGAAATTACAACCTATAACATTACTATAACAACAATGCTCCGTGCATCATGAGCCTTCTGAAAACACCCAACGTGACAAACTTTGCATTGGATACCACACAATCATATTATAAGGATGAACATGGGGGTGCAGGGTGTTCCCCAAGGTATAGAGCGTCATAGCGTGTCTGTCCCCTACAGGGCCTGAAGGGGTAAATTAGGCCAATTAACCTATAGGCCACATCTGGAGGAGAGTCAGGGAGTGCTGCGGCCTAATTTGCTGATAAAGTCCAGCTGGGGGGGGAGCTGGTCCAGGTTTATAAAGCCAGGAAATTGGCAGCAGAATAAGGCTACAGGGAAGGAATCCCTGGGAATAGGGAGGTCTGTCACAGGGTTCAGTAGTCTGTAGTTACTCCCTGGGAGGAGGGAGTTTGAGCTGTTACACTAGGGTGACCAGACGTCCCGATTTTATCGGGACTGTCCCGATATTTCCTTGTTTGTCCCATGTCCCGACCGACGTGCGGTCGGGACACTGGACAAACAAGGAAATGCCCCGAGCCTAGAGCATCGGCAGCCCAGCCCCGTTCGTTCCCCTGCGGGACGGGGGGGCTGGGGCCTGCTGCCCCCACTCCGGGGCCGCCGCGGGATAGCACCAGCTGGGCAGCAGCCCAGACGCGACTGGCCAGGGGCTGGGCCCAGCGTGCGCGCTGCTGGGTCCCCGCAGCAGGCCCCGGCTTGGAGGGTTCGGGGGTGCCAGAGCTGCAGCCGCGGAGCGCCATGGCCGCTTCCTGCCCCCGCGGCAGTGGGAGCTGCAGCAGCGGCTGCTCCCGAGTCCCGCTGGCCGGGGGTGAGAACAGCCGCCGCCTGGCCCCGCGGGCTGCCCCCCTCCTCGCCCTACCACCCAACTGAGTCCTGCCTGCAAGGGACCAGGCCGGACTGTTACTCACCCCGGCCCCGCGCTTCCCCTGAGTCTCCCGGGCCTCCCTCCAGCGCTTGCGGAGGAAGGGGTTGTTTTTTTGTTTTTTTGTTTTTGGCCCCGCCCCCCGCCACGCCCCCCCGCGTCACCCCCCTCTCCCCCCGCGTCCCAATATTTGTCTTGGGTGATCTGGTCACCCTATGTTACACCCACAGTGGGAGGAACCAGAAACTGTAGAAAGGAGTCCAGGGGAGGAGCAACGGGGTCTGAGGGAAAGCAGACCGCAGTTGCCCAGTGCAAGGTTCCTGGACTGGAACCTGGAGTAGTGGGCAGGCCTGGGTTCCCCTGCTAGCCACGGGGGAAGTGGCACCCTCAGGGGAGTGCCAGAGAAGACTGCCTGAGACCGTTCATGTGGAAGAACTTTGGTACCCTGTAGGGGAAAACTGCTGAGTGACCTGGCCGGAGTGCTAAGTCACCAAGAGCAGGCTGCAGCTTGTGGAACTAGAGGGGGGCCAGAGAGGCGGAGAGACCGCATGTAACCGCGGGAAGGGGCATTGACCTCGTGAAGCTAATCCCCAGAAAGGCCAGAGGAGGTGCCATTCTAGTGGTGAGTCGAGCTCCCCGTCACAGAAGCATTGAAAGTGACTGGCCGATCGGATTATTTCTGAGAAGTGCTGACTGAGCTGCTCCTGGAGATGGGTTCTCTCCACTCGCTCCTTTGGAAGGTAATAAATAATACACGAATAACATAAATACTCTTTTGAACTTCTATAGCAACTTCCGCCTGCGGGTTTACAATCAGCAGGGAATGCAGCCGAATAGCGCCTCATGTGACATAGCAAAGTGTTATCCCTAAGTCACAGATGGGGCATCTAAGGCACAGAGACACTTTGTGACTTACCTACGGTCTCCTAGCAAATGTGAGGCAGACTCAGGAATAGAAGCTGCATCTCCTAACTCCTGCACATGCTTTGCCATAAAACCACCCCTATCCCAGGGAGGTTTTTTAGTGGTCTTTGGTCAAAAGTTGAGCTCAGCTCTTTGGCCAGGCCAGAGAAATCCAGCCGATATAGCCTGTGGGCACAGAGTGATATTACTGTAAGGTGAAATGCTCTGTTGCACCAGGGGTGTGCCTGGTGCCACCTTCCAGCTTGTAGTGCCACCTAGAGGTACTCTACGGAGCTGAGCTTCTGAAAGACAAAAGCTGAAGCCTGAGATTCTCTGCAAACAGAATTTTGCATCCATCGGGAAATGGTGCCTTTGGGCTGCTTTAATATTTCATTTGATCACTACAGACCAGACTGTAGCCCACCCTTACATGGCTATGCAGGGATGTACTGGGAAGCAAGACCCTGGTCACACTCCCACTCCGCTCTGCTGCCTCTCCACATTGCAGGTGCAGGCATGGGAGAAGGAGAAGAGTTGCACACCTGGCATTTCACCTCCACCCTCAGCCCATGCAGGTGGATGGGAGGGGGGTGGAGAGGGGTAGGAAATGGGTGGAATCTTGGCTTTGCTCTTCCTCCCCCCAGTACAACATGCTTAATTATTTGCTCCATTTATCTTTCTCGGTACTGAACTTAAGATGGCCTCTGCAGTATGTGTAGGAGAGATTAGGGTTACACTTTTTTTCTGAGCAAAGCTTGTACTCCACCATGTCTTCAAGAGAAGTTTGCAGCTCCATCAAACGCACACGCAGACATCTTGGGGTCCAATTTACAAGCATTTAACTCTTCTAAGACGTGGGTTGTCACAGATGCAGCCGATGTGTCTTCTATAACCTGAACATCTAGAAATGCATCTGCTGGCCTACCCCTGACATCAAGATAAGACATGCAATGACTTAATACTCGATGCCCATTTACACTGGTGCATTCATCAGACATATATGCACATTTTTTGAATGTGGTGAGAGAGTTCTTCACTTTTTCCACTGCTGAGTCCTTCAATGTTGCACCTCATGATTCTAACCAGTCCATTGAGTTTCTTGCAGAAAGATAAGCTTTCCTGGGCTAAACCCCACTTCATCGGATGCATGCAGTGGAAAATACAGTAGGAATATATATATACACAGAGGACATGAAAAAATGGGTGTTGCCATACTAACTATAATGAGAATAATCAGTTAAGATGGGCTTGTTATAGTTAGTATGGCAACACGCATTTTTTCATGTCCTCTGTGTATACCGGTATATATATTCCTACTGTATTTTCCACTGCATGCATCCGATGAAGTGGGTTTTAGCCCCCGAAAGCTTATGCTCAAATAAATTTGTTAGTCTCTAAGGTGCCACAAGGACTCCTCGTTCTTTTTGCTGCTACAGACTAACACGGCTACCACTCTGAAACCTTGCAGAAAGATAGTGAGCATTTGCTGGTCTTGGTTGGAACCAGTGTCCAACTTCAGGGTTAACAAGTAACAATGCACTTAACATTGGCCTCCAGTTTGTAGGATGTGGTATCTTTTGCTTAAATAGAAAGTATGATACGACAGCCATGTTTGTTTGCATAAACTGTGTTGTGTCTCCAGCATTCTTAACAGCCTCATGAAGTACTTCTGGCAGTGACTGGCTTATAAGGCTTTCAGCAGGCTTGGTGTTTTGCAGCCTTTTCATGTAGTTTGTCAGCTCTGGCTTTGCTGATCGGTCCGGCAAACCAAGCTCCTCCAGTTTTACCAATTGTAACAGTGAGAAGCTTTCCTTCTTCGTAAGCTTATTTGCAAGAGGTGCACCAGCAGCCATGTTTTGTAACTTCAATAAATGGGACAAGTTTGACCGACAAACATCGGGAATTGCCTTTAGATTGTGGAGACTTTCTTCAGTAGGTAGCTGTATTTGTGCTTCGGGCTGTTTGGATGTTTTGAACCTGCAGAGGACATGTTGGCATATTCCTGGTTCTTGGTATGTTCTTCTGCTTGGTGGGGTTGACCCCTGGGAGGGTGATGGGGGAGTTTTTTTTGGGGGTGGGGTGTAGGGAAATTCCTGGTGTGGCTGGAGAGGATGTGGAAACCGCAGGAGGGCATTGATATTTATGCTTCCTAGTGAGAGCAGCTACAGAATGGTGCTGTTTCGACACTGACGGAGTAATGCTGGATTCTACGAGGAAAAGGCATTATCGGTGATGTGACTCCAGGGGAGCCAGATTCTCTGAGTTTGGTGCATCCAGCTATCATAGAATCGTAGAAGATCAGGGTTGGAAGAGACCTCAGGAGGTCATCTAGTCCATGAAGCTAAGAAGCTATCTGTTACCATGCCGGGAGTCTGGGTAGCTGAGGTACAACCTGTCCTGCCTGGCGAAGGCGGAAGATCAACTCAGAACTTACAACAACTAGCAGAGTGTGTGGGTCAACTAGCTGCACCAGCAGATGCTGCTTCAATTCCCCAGCAACCACAAAGAGGGTGGGGAAAAAAAGTTTCTTGCTACATATGGTCACAGATGGGCCATTTATTACAATATGAATGCAGGGCTAAGAATAATGCCTGGAAGCCATCAGGAAATTAGGGGTGAGGGCTGGGC
>NW_027054562.1:0-11374 GCF_011386835.1 Chrysemys picta bellii
GGGCTGGGTGCTGGGAAGGACGCCGAGCCCTGAGTAGGGGGCGGGGCTTGGCTGATCAAGGGGCCCATAAAAGCGGCCGCCCAGCCAGGCAGCGGTACAGCTGCGAGCAGCGGCGGCAAAGAGGGGAGTTTGAGAGGGAGTTCTCATTGGAGGAGAAGGTACCTGTATTTGCATCTGTCCTTGTTGGTCTTGTGTGTTCTCGTGTGTTGGTTTGTAGGGGCCGGCAGGGGCTGGGTGCTGGGAAGGACGCCGAGCCCTGAGTAGGGGGCGGGGCTTGGCTGATCAAGGGGCCCATAAAAGCGGCCGCCCAGCCAGGCAGCGGTACAGCTGCGAGCAGCGGCAGCAAACAGGGCGGCTAACAGGGGAATTTGAGAGGGAGTCCTCATTGGAGGAGAAGGTACCTGTATTTGCATCTGTCCTTGTTGGTCTTGTGTGTTCTCGTGTGTTGGTTTGTAGGGGCCGGCAGGTTCTGGCTGCTGGGAAGGACGCCGAGCCCTGAGTAGGGGGCGGGGCTTGGCTGATCAAGGGGCCAATAAAAGCGGCCGCCCAGCCAGGCAGCGGTACAGCTGCGAGCAGCGGCAGCAAACAGGGCGGCTAACAGGGGAGTTTGAGAGGGAGTTCTCATTGGAGGAGAAGGTACCTGTATTTGCATCTGTCCTTGTTGGGCTTCTGTGTTCTCGTGTGTTGGTTTGTAGGGGCCGGCAGGGGCTGGGTGCTGGGAAGGACGCCGAGCCCTGAATAGAGGGCGGGGCTTGGCTGATCAAGGGGCCCATAAAAGCGGCCGCCCAGCCAGGCAGCGGTACAGCTGCGAGCAGCGGCGGCAAACAGGGGAGTTTGAGAGGGAGTTCTCATTGGAGGAGAAGGTACCTGTATTTGCATCTGTCCTTGTTGGTCTCGTGTGTTGGTTTGTAGGGGCCGGCAGGGGCTGGGTGCTGGGAAGGACTGCGAGCCCTGAGTAGGGGGCGGGGCTTGGCTGATCAAGGAGCCCATAAAAGGGGCCGCCCAGCCAGGCAGCGGTACAGCTGCCAGCAGCGGCGGCTAACAGGGGAGTTTGAGAGGGATTTCTTATTGGAGGAGAAGGTACCTGTATTTGCATCTGTCCTTGTTGGTCTTGTGTGTTCTCGTGTGTTGGTTTGTAGGGGCCGGCAGGGGCTGGGTGCTGGGAAGGACGCCGAGCCCTGAGTAGGGGGCGGGGCTTGGCTGATCAAGGGGCCCATAAAAGCGGCCGCCCAGCCCGGCAGCGGTACAGCTGCGAGCAGCGGTGGCTAACAAGGGAGTTTGAGAGGGAATTCTCATTGGAGGAGAAGGTACCTGTATTTGCATCTGTCCTTGTTGGTCTTGTGTGTTCTCGTGTGTTGGTTTGTAAGGGCCGGCAGGGGCTGGGTGCTGGGAAGGACGCCGAGCCCTGAGTAGGGGGCGGGGATTGGCTGATCAAGGGGCCCATAAAAGCGGCCGCCCAGCCAGGCAGCGGTACAGCTGCGAGCAGCGGCAGCAAACAGGGGAGTTTGAGAGGGAATTCTCATTGGAGGAGAAGGTACCTGTATTTGCATCTGTCCTTGTTGGTCTTGTGTGTTCTCGTGTGTTGGTTTGTAAGGGCCGGCAGGGGCTGGGTGCTGGGAAGGACGCCGAGCCCTGAGTAGGGGGCGGGGATTGGCTGATCAAGGGGCCCATAAAAGCGGCCGCCCAGCCAGGCAGCGGTACAGCTGCGAGCAGCGGCAGCAAACAGGGGAGTTTGAGAGGGAGTTCTTATTGGAGGAGAAGGTACCTGTATTTGCATCTGTCCTTGTTGGTCTTGTGTGTTCTCGTGTGTTGGTTTGTAGGGGCCGGCAGGGGCTGGGTGCTGGGAAGGACGCCGAGCCCTGAGTAGGGGGCGGGGCTTGGCTGATCAAGGGGCCCATAAAAGCGGCCGCCCAGCCCGGCAGCGGTACAGCTGCGAGCAGCGGTGGCTAACAAGGGAGTTTGAGAGGGAATTCTCATTGGAGGAGAAGGTACCTGTATTTGCATCTGTCCTTGTTGGTCTTGTGTGTTCTCGTGTGTTGGTTTGTAAGGGCCGGCAGGGGCTGGGTGCTGGGAAGGACGCCGAGCCCTGAGTAGGGGGCGGGGATTGGCTGATCAAGGGGCCCATAAAAGCGGCCGCCCAGCCAGGCAGCGGTACAGCTGCGAGCAGCGGCAGCAAACAGGGGAGTTTGAGAGGGAGTTCTCATTGGAGGAGAAGGTACCTGTATTTGCATCTGTCCTTGTTGGTCTTGTGTGTTCTCGTGTGTTGGTTTGTAGGGGCCGGCAGGGGCTGGGTGCTGGGAAGGACGCCGAGCCCTGAGTAGGGGGCGGGGCTTGGCTGGTCAAGGGGCCCATAAAAGCGGCCGCCCAGCCAGGCAGCGGTACAGCTGCGAGCAGCGGCGGCTAACAGGGGAGTTTGAGAGGGAGTTCTCATTGGAGGAGAAGGTACCTGTATTTGCATCTGTCCTGGTTGGTCTTGTGTGTTCTCGTGTGTTGGTTTGTAGGGGCCGGCAGGGGCTGGGTGCTGGGAAGGACGCCGAGCCCTGAGTAGGGGGCGGGGCTTGGCTGATCAAGGGGCCCATAAAACCGGCCGCCCAGCCAGGCAGCGGTACAGCTGCGAGCAGCGGTGGCTAACAGGGGAGTTTGAGAGGGAGTTCTCATTGGAGGAGAAGGTACCTGTATTTGCATCTGTCCTTGTTGGTCTTGTGTGTTCTCGTGTGTTGGTTTGTAGGGGCCGGCAGGGGCTGGGTGCTGGGAAGGAGGCCGAGCCCTGAGTAGGGGGCGGGGCTTGGCTGATCAAAGGGCCCATAAAAGCGGCCGCCCAGCCAGGCAGCGGTACAGCTGCGAGCAGCGGCGGCTAACAGGGGAGTTTGAGAGGGAGTTCTCATTGGAGGAGAAGGTACCTGTATTTGCATCTGTCCTTGTTGGTCTTGTGTGTTCTCGTGTGTTGGTTTGTAAGGGCCGGCAGAGGCTGGGTGCTGGGAAGGACGCCGAGCCCTGAGTAGGGGGCGGGGCTTGGCTGATCAAGGGGCCCATAAAAGCGGCCGCCCAGCCAGGCAGCGGTACAGCTGCGAGCAGCGGCAGCAAACAGGGGAGTTTGAGAGGGAGTTCTCATTGGAGGAGAAGGTACCTGTATTTGCATCTGTCCTTGTTGGTCTTGTGTGTTCTCGTGTGTTGGTTTGTAGGGGCCGGACGGGGCTGGGTGCTGGGAAGGACGCCGAGCCCTGAGTAGGGGACGGGGCTTGGCTGATCAAGGGGCCCATAAAAGCGGCCGCCCAGCCAGGCAGCGGTACAGCTGCGAGCAGCGGCAGCAAACAGGGCGGCTAACAGGGGAGTTTGAGAGGGAGTTCTCATTGGAGGAGAAGGTACCTGTATTTGCATCTGTCCTTGTTGGTCTTGTGTGTTCTCGTGTGTTGGTTTGTAGGGGCCGGCAGGGGCTGGGTGCTGGGAAGGACGCCGAGCCCTGAGTAGGGGGCGGGGCTTGGCTGATCAAGGGGCCCATAAAAGCGGCCGCCCAGCCAGGCAGCGGTACAGCTGCGAGCAGCGGCGGCTAACAGGGGAGTTTGAGAGGGAGTTCTCATTGGAGGAGAAGGTACCTGTATTTGCATCTGTCCTTGTTGGTCTTGTGTGTTCTCGTGTGTTGGTTTGTAGGGGCCGGCAGGGGCTGGGTGCTGGGAAGGACGCCGAGCCCTGAGTAGGGGGCGGGGCTTGGCTGATCAAGGGGCCCATAAAAGCGGCCGCCCAGCCAGGCAGCGGTACAGCTGCGACCAGCGGCGGCTAACAGGGGAGTTTGAGAGGGAGTTCTCATTGGAGGAGAAGGTACCTGTATTTGCATCTGTCCTTGTTGGTCTTGTGTGTTCTCGTGTGTTGGTTTGTAGGGGCCGGCAGGGGCTGGCTGCTGGGAAGGACGCCGAGCCCTGAGTAGGGGGCGGGGCTTGGCTGATCAAGGGGCCCATAAAAGCGGCCTCCCAGCCAGGCAGCGGTACAGCTGCGAGCAGCGGCGGCTAACAGGGGAGTTTGAGAGGGAGTTCTCATTGGAGGAGAAGGTACCTGTATTTGCATCTGTCCTTGTTGGTCTTGTATGTTCTCGTGTGTTGGTTTGTAGGGGCCGGCAGGGGCTGGGTGCTGGGAAGGACGCCGAGCCCTGAGTAGGGGGCGGGGCTTGGATGATCAAGGGGCCCATAAAAGCGGCCGCCCAGCCAGGCAGCGGTACAGCTGCGAGCAGCGGCGGCTAACAGGTGAGTTTGAGAGGGAGTTCTCATTGGAGGAGAAGGTACCTGTATTTGCATCTGTCCTTGTTGGTCTTGTGTGTTCTCGTGTGTTGGTTTGTAGGGGCCGGCAGGGGCTGGGTGCTGGGAAGGACGCCGAGCCCTGAGTAGGGGGCGGGGCTTGGCTGATCAAGGGGCCCATAAAAGCGGCTGCCCAGCCAGGCAGCGGTACAGCTGCGAGCAGCGGCGGCTAACAGGGGAGTTTCAGAGGGAGTTCTCATTGGAGGAGAAGGTACCTGTATTTGCATCTGTCCTTGTTGGTCTTGTGTGTTCTCGTGTGTTGGATTGTAGGGGCCGGCAGGGGCTGGCTGCTGGGAAGGACGCCGAGCCCTGAGTAGGGGGCGGGGCTTGGCTGATCAAGGGGCCCATAAAAGCGGCCGCCCAGCCAGGCAGCGGTACAGCTGCAAGCAGCGGTGTCAAACAGGGGAGTTTGAGAGGGAGTTCTCATTGGAGGAGAAGGTACCTGTATTTGCATCTGTCCTTGTTGGTCTTGTGTGTTCTCGTGTGTTGGTTTGTAGGGGCCGGCAGGGGCTGGGTGCTGGGAAGGACGCGGAGCCCTGAGTAGGGGGCGGGGCTTGGCTGATCAAGGGGCCCATAAAAGCGGCCGCCCAGCCAGGCAGCGGTACAGCTGCGAGCAGCGGCGGCTAAGAGGGGAGTTTGAGAGGGAGTTCTCATTGGAGGAGAAGGTACCTGTATTTGCATCTGTCCTTGTTGGTCTTGTGTGTTCTCGTGTGTTGGTTTGTAGGGGCCGGCAGGGGCTGGGTGCTGGGAAGGACGCCGAGCCCTGAGTAGGGGGCGGGGCTTGGCTGATCAAGGGGCCCATAAAAGCGGCCGCCCAGCCAGGCAGCGGTACAGCTGCGAGCAGCGGCAGCAAACAGGGCGGCTAACAGGGGAATTTGAGAGGGAGTCCTCATTGGAGGAGAAGGTACCTGTATTTGCATCTGTCCTTGTTGGTCTTGTGTGTTCTCGTGTGTTGGTTTGTAGGGGCCGGCAGGTTCTGGCTGCTGGGAAGGACGCCGAGCCCTGAGTAGGGGGCGGGGCTTGGCTGATCAAGGGGCCAATAAAAGCGGCCGCCCAGCCAGGCAGCGGTACAGCTGCGAGCAGCGGCAGCAAACAGGGCGGCTAACAGGGGAGTTTGAGAGGGAGTTCTCATTGGAGGAGAAGGTACCTGTATTTGCATCTGTCCTTGTTGGGCTTGTGTGTTCTCGTGTGTTGGTTTGTAGGGGCCGGCAGGGGCTGGGTGCTGGGAAGGACGCCGAGCCCTGAATAGAGGGCGGGGCTTGGCTGATCAAGGGGCCCATAAAAGCGGCCGCCCAGCCAGGCAGCGGTACAGCTGCGAGCAGCGGCGGCAAACAGGGGAGTTTGAGAGGGAGTTCTCATTGGAGGAGAAGGTACCTGTATTTGCATCTGTCCTTGTTGGTCTCGTGTGTTGGTTTGTAGGGGCCGGCAGGGGCTGGGTGCTGGGAAGGACTGCGAGCCCTGAGTAGGGGGCGGGGCTTGGCTGATCAAGGAGCCCATAAAAGGGGCCGCCCAGCCAGGCAGCGGTACAGCTGCCAGCAGCGGCGGCTAACAGGGGAGTTTGAGAGGGATTTCTTATTGGAGGAGAAGGTACCTGTATTTGCATCTGTCCTTGTTGGTCTTGTGTGTTCTCGTGTGTTGGTTTGTAGGGGCCGGCAGGGGCTGGGTGCTGGGAAGGACGCCGAGCCCTGAGTAGGGGGCGGGGCTTGGCTGATCAAGGGGCCCATAAAAGCGGCCGCCCAGCCCGGCAGCGGTACAGCTGCGAGCAGCGGTGGCTAACAAGGGAGTTTGAGAGGGAATTCTCATTGGAGGAGAAGGTACCTGTATTTGCATCTGTCCTTGTTGGTCTTGTGTGTTCTCGTGTGTTGGTTTGTAAGGGCCGGCAGGGGCTGGGTGCTGGGAAGGACGCCGAGCCCTGAGTAGGGGGCGGGGATTGGCTGATCAAGGGGCCCATAAAAGCGGCCGCCCAGCCAGGCAGCGGTACAGCTGCGAGCAGCGGCAGCAAACAGGGGAGTTTGAGAGGGAATTCTCATTGGAGGAGAAGGTACCTGTATTTGCATCTGTCCTTGTTGGTCTTGTGTGTTCTCGTGTGTTGGTTTGTAAGGGCCGGCAGGGGCTGGGTGCTGGGAAGGACGCCGAGCCCTGAGTAGGGGGCGGGGATTGGCTGATCAAGGGGCCCATAAAAGCGGCCGCCCAGCCAGGCAGCGGTACAGCTGCGAGCAGCGGCAGCAAACAGGGGAGTTTGAGAGGGAGTTCTTATTGGAGGAGAAGGTACCTGTATTTGCATCTGTCCTTGTTGGTCTTGTGTGTTCTCGTGTGTTGGTTTGTAGGGGCCGGCAGGGGCTGGGTGCTGGGAAGGACGCCGAGCCCTGAGTAGGGGGCGGGGCTTGGCTGATCAAGGGGCCCATAAAAGCGGCCGCCCAGCCCGGCAGCGGTACAGCTGCGAGCAGCGGTGGCTAACAAGGGAGTTTGAGAGGGAATTCTCATTGGAGGAGAAGGTACCTGTATTTGCATCTGTCCTTGTTGGTCTTGTGTGTTCTCGTGTGTTGGTTTGTAAGGGCCGGCAGGGGCTGGGTGCTGGGAAGGACGCCGAGCCCTGAGTAGGGGGCGGGGATTGGCTGATCAAGGGGCCCATAAAAGCGGCCGCCCAGCCAGGCAGCGGTACAGCTGCGAGCAGCGGCAGCAAACAGGGGAGTTTGAGAGGGAGTTCTCATTGGAGGAGAAGGTACCTGTATTTGCATCTGTCCTTGTTGGTCTTGTGTGTTCTCGTGTGTTGGTTTGTAGGGGCCGGCAGGGGCTGGGTGCTGGGAAGGACGCCGAGCCCTGAGTAGGGGGCGGGGCTTGGCTGATCAAGGGGCCCATAAAAGCGGCCGCCCAGCCAGGCAGCGGTACAGCTGCGAGCAGCGGCGGCTAACAGGGGAGTTTGAGAGGGAGTTCTCATTGGAGGAGAAGGTACCTGTATTTGCATCTGTCCTGGTTGGTCTTGTGTGTTCTCGTGTGTTGGTTTGTAGGGGCCGGCAGGGGCTGGGTGCTGGGAAGGACGCCGAGCCCTGAGTAGGGGGCGGGGCTTGGCTGATCAAGGGGCCCATAAAACCGGCCGCCCAGCCAGGCAGCGGTACAGCTGCGAGCAGCGGTGGCTAACAGGGGAGTTTGAGAGGGAGTTCTCATTGGAGGAGAAGGTACCTGTATTTGCATCTGTCCTTGTTGGTCTTGTGTGTTCTCGTGTGTTGGTTTGTAGGGGCCGGCAGGGGCTGGGTGCTGGGAAGGAGGCCGAGCCCTGAGTAGGGGGCGGGGCTTGGCTGATCAAAGGGCCCATAAAAGCGGCCGCCCAGCCAGGCAGCGGTACAGCTGCGAGCAGCGGCGGCTAACAGGGGAGTTTGAGAGGGAGTTCTCATTGGAGGAGAAGGTACCTGTATTTGCATCTGTCCTTGTTGGTCTTGTGTGTTCTCGTGTGTTGGTTTGTAAGGGCCGGCAGAGGCTGGGTGCTGGGAAGGACGCCGAGCCCTGAGTAGGGGGCGGGGCTTGGCTGATCAAGGGGCCCATAAAAGCGGCCGCCCAGCCAGGCAGCGGTACAGCTGCGAGCAGCGGCAGCAAACAGGGGAGTTTGAGAGGGAGTTCTCATTGGAGGAGAAGGTACCTGTATTTGCATCTGTCCTTGTTGGTCTTGTGTGTTCTCGTGTGTTGGTTTGTAGGGGCCGGACGGGGCTGGGTGCTGGGAAGGACGCCGAGCCCTGAGTAGGGGACGGGGCTTGGCTGATCAAGGGGCCCATAAAAGCGGCCGCCCAGCCAGGCAGCGGTACAGCTGCGAGCAGCGGCAGCAAACAGGGCGGCTAACAGGGGAGTTTGAGAGGGAGTTCTCATTGGAGGAGAAGGTACCTGTATTTGCATCTGTCCTTGTTGGTCTTGTGTGTTCTCGTGTGTTGGTTTGTAGGGGCCGGCAGGGGCTGGGTGCTGGGAAGGACGCCGAGCCCTGAGTAGGGGGCGGGGCTTGGCTGATCAAGGGGCCCATAAAAGCGGCCGCCCAGCCAGGCAGCGGTACAGCTGCGAGCAGCGGCGGCTAACAGGGGAGTTTGAGAGGGAGTTCTCATTGGAGGAGAAGGTACCTGTATTTGCATCTGTCCTTGTTGGTCTTGTGTGTTCTCGTGTGTTGGTTTGTAGGGGCCGGCAGGGGCTGGGTGCTGGGAAGGACGCCGAGCCCTGAGTAGGGGGCGGGGCTTGGCTGATCAAGGGGCCCATAAAAGCGGCCGCCCAGCCAGGCAGCGGTACAGCTGCGAGCAGCGGCGGCTAACAGGGGAGTTTGAGAGGGAGTTCTCATTGGAGGAGAAGGTACCTGTATTTGCATCTGTCCTTGTTGGTCTTGTGTGTTCTCGTGTGTTGGTTTGTAGGGGCCGGCAGGGGCTGGCTGCTGGGAAGGACGCCGAGCCCTGAGTAGGGGGCGGGGCTTGGCTGATCAAGGGGCCCATAAAAGCGGCCTCCCAGCCAGGCAGCGGTACAGCTGCGAGCAGCGGCGGCTAACAGGGGAGTTTGAGAGGGAGTTCTCATTGGAGGAGAAGGTACCTGTATTTGCATCTGTCCTTGTTGGTCTTGTATGTTCTCGTGTGTTGGTTTGTAGGGGCCGGCAGGGGCTGGGTGCTGGGAAGGACGCCGAGCCCTGAGTAGGGGGCGGGGCTTGGATGATCAAGGGGCCCATAAAAGCGGCCGCCCAGCCAGGCAGCGGTACAGCTGCGAGCAGCGGCGGCTAACAGGTGAGTTTGAGAGGGAGTTCTCATTGGAGGAGAAGGTACCTGTATTTGCATCTGTCCTTGTTGGTCTTGTGTGTTCTCGTGTGTTGGTTTGTAGGGGCCGGCAGGGGCTGGGTGCTGGGAAGGACGCCGAGCCCTGAGTAGGGGGCGGGGCTTGGCTGATCAAGGGGCCCATAAAAGCGGCTGCCCAGCCAGGCAGCGGTACAGCTGCGAGCAGCGGCGGCTAACAGGGGAGTTTCAGAGGGAGTTCTCATTGGAGGAGAAGGTACCTGTATTTGCATCTGTCCTTGTTGGTCTTGTGTGTTCTCGTGTGTTGGATTGTAGGGGCCGGCAGGGGCTGGCTGCTGGGAAGGACGCCGAGCCCTGAGTAGGGGGCGGGGCTTGGCTGATCAAGGGGCCCATAAAAGCGGCCGCCCAGCCAGGCAGCGGTACAGCTGCAAGCAGCGGTGTCAAACAGGGGAGTTTGAGAGGGAGTTCTCATTGGAGGAGAAGGTACCTGTATTTGCATCTGTCCTTGTTGGTCTTGTGTGTTCTCGTGTGTTGGTTTGTAGGGGCCGGCAGGGGCTGGGTGCTGGGAAGGACGCGGAGCCCTGAGTAGGGGGCGGGGCTTGGCTGATCAAGGGGCCCATAAAAGCGGCCGCCCAGCCAGGCAGCGGTACAGCTGCGAGCAGCGGCGGCTAAGAGGGGAGTTTGAGAGGGAGTTCTCATTGGAGGAGAAGGTACCTGTATTTGCATCTGTCCTTGTTGGTCTTGTGTGTTCTCGTGTGTTGGTTTGTAGGGGCCGGCAGGGGCTGGGTGCTGGGAAGGACGCCGAGCCCTGAGTAGGGGGCGGGGCTTGGCTGATCAAGGGGCCCATAAAAGCGGCCGCCCAGCCAGGCAGCGGTACAGCTGCGAGCAGCGGCGGCTATCAGGGGAGTTTGAGAGGGAGTTCTCATTGGAGGAGAAGGTACCTGTATTTGCATCTGTCCTTGTTGGTCTTGTGTGTTCTCGTGTGTTGGTTTGTAGGGGCCGGCAGGGGCTGGGTGCTGGGAAGGACGCCGAGCCCTGAGTAGGGGGCGGGGCTTGGCTGATCAAGGGGCCCATAAAAGCGGCCGCCCAGCCAGGCAGCGGTACAGCTGTGAGCAGCGGCGGCTAACAGGGGAGTTTGAGAGGGAGTTCTCATTGGAGGAGAAGGTACCGGTATTTGCATCTGTCCTTGTTGGTCTTGTGTGTTCTCGTGTGTTGGTTTGTAGGGGCCGGCAGGGGCTGGGTGCTGGGAAGGACGCCGAGCCCTGAGTAGGGGGCGGGGCTTGGCTGATCAAGGGGCCCATAAAAGCGGCCGCCCAGCCAGGCAGCGGTACAGCTGCGAGCAGCGGCAGCAAACAGGGCGGCTAACAGGGGAGTTTGAGAGGGAGTCCTCATTGGAGGAGAAGGTACCTGTATTTGCATCTGTCCTTGTTGGTCTTGTGTGTTCTCGTGTGTTGGTTTGTAGGGGCCGGCAGGGGCTGGCTGCTGGGAAGGACGCCGAGCCCTGAGTAGGGGGCGGGGCTTGGCTGATCAAGGGGCCCATAAAAGCGGCCGCCCAGCCAGGCAGCGGTACAGCTGCGAGCAGCGGCAGCAAACAGGGCGGCTAACAGGGGAGTTTGAGAGGGAGTTCTCATTGGAGGAGAAGGTACCTGTATTTGCATCTGTCCTTGTTGGGCTTGTGTGTTCTCGTGTGTTGGTTTGTAGGGGCCGGCAGGGGCTGGGTTCTGGGAAGGACGCCGAGCCCTGAGTAGGGGGCGGGGCTTGGCTGATCAAGGGGCCCATAAAAGCGGCCGCCCAGCCAGGCAGCTGTACAGCTGCGAGCAGCGGCCGCAAACAGGGGAGTTTGAGAGGGAGTTCTCATTGGAGGAGAAGGTACCTGTATTTGCATCTGTCCTTTTTGGTCTTGTGTGTTCTCGTGTGTTGGTTTGTAGGGGCCGGCAGGGGCTGGGTGCTGGGAAGGACGCCGAGCCCTGAGTAGGGGGCGGGGCTTGGCTGATCAAGGGGCCCATAAAAGCGGCCGCCCAGCCAGGCAGCGGTACAGCTGCGAGCAGCGGCGGCTAACAGGGGAGTTTGAGAGGGAGTTCTCATTGGAGGAGAAGGTACCTGTATTTGCATCTGTCCTTGTTGGTCTTGTGTGTTCTCGTGTGTTGGTTTGTAGGGGCCGGCAGGGGCTGGGTGCTGGGAAGGACGCCGAGCCCTGAGTAGGGGGTGGGGCTTGGCTGATCAAGGGGCCCATAAAAGCGGCCGCCCAGCCAGGCAGCGGTACAGCTGCGAGCAGCGGCAGCAAACAGGGTAGTTTGAGAGGGAGTTCTCATTGGAGGAGAAGGTACCTGTATTTGCATC
>NW_027054563.1:0-11316 GCF_011386835.1 Chrysemys picta bellii
AGTCCAGAATAACAGAGTTATATCTTGCTGACTTCAGATCTGCCACAATCTTCTCTTTGACTTTTGTTGCCAGTAATTGTATGATCTCATTTTGAATTATTTTTCCAAGGTCGTGGGGTGTGTCCATTTCTTGGGTGGTGACTCTTCTTAGATGCTCCTGGAGTACAGCATCAAACTCAGCCATCAGCTCCACAATTTTAAGGAAGTTTCCATTGTTTGGCACATACAGCTGATCTGAAGTGCCACGCAGTGCTAGGTTTTGGGTAGCAAGCATTCTCACAATGGCAATGAGCCTTTTCAGAACATTTTGCCAGTAAAGAGACTCTGATGCAATCTTCTCTTGATGCTGATCATCTATGGTGGCCTTTAACCTTAGTCTCATCTCAAGTTCTTTCCACCTATGGAATGCTCTCACTTGATTTGCTGCCTTCTCATGGCATGCCAGATTTCTAGCCAGATTTTTCCAGTCCTTTGCTCCTGTAGAACCCAATGTGGCTGGAACATTAAACTGGAAGAGTTTGCAACAAAAACAGTATGCAGCATTCAGGGTTTTTGAGTACATAAGCCATGGCCTCTCCACTTTGTCACCATTGGGGATTTCACACAAGTAATGTGTTGGAAGGAAACTTCTATTTTCATTTCAGAGTAACAGCCGTGTTAGTCTGTATCCGCAAAAAGAAGAACAGGAGTACTTGTGGCACCTTAGAGACTAACAAATTTATTAGAGCATAAGCTTTTGTGGACTACAGCCCACTTCTTCGGATGCATATTTTTCATTAAAAAGCAACAGAGGGTCCTGTGGCACCTTTGAGACTAACAGAAGTACTGGGAGCATAAGCTTTCGTGGGTAAGAACCTCACTTCTTCAGATGCAAGTAATGGAAATCTCCAGAGGCAGGTATATATCAGTGTGGAGATAACATTGTCATTGTCTTTGGGGAACATGATGTTTTTCACCTGCTGTGGCCCATGCAGTACAAGGAAGTCCCTCAGGCTACTGCTCAAGTGGGTCCACCGTCCTGGATCATCTAGATTTAAGGAACTAAACTCAGCAGCAGCTGTTTCTTGCACCTCCACCACACTCTTCTCTGATCTACACTTTTCTTCAGGAATGTGCCTGGTTACATCCATTGGAGATGGACATATGGATGCTGCAGTAGCTGCCAGGTCACCTGCACTCTGACTAACTGGACGATCAGGCATCTCCTCACCACTCCCATCCTCACTGGGGCCGGAAGGCTCACCGTGAACATTTGTGTCTATGTATCTCAGGAGAGCTCCTTCCTGCTTAGATAGAAAAGCTTCTTTTGCTTTCTTTCTTTTTCTGAATGCTGCCCCAGAGGACAAATAAGCAGGCTGGTAGCAGGACCTGAGTGAGGGAAGATATCAGCGTCTTAAGGGCCTAACTGGCTCCTACTACCTCAGTTCACTGCCTGTTCTCCTCAAGTGGGTTCAGGGAAACAGCAGGAAACAGGAAGCTCCCTGAGAAGCTGGTGTTAATCAGTCCAGGCTCCTGGGGGTGCTGGAGAGGTACATAAGAGGCTCCTCCTCCTCTCTCTTCCTGCAGCTCCTGTTGCTTTCTGTTATTCCATCTCACCTTTTCTCCTGCCTGCCTGTTATATCTCTTGTGCCCTCCTTCCTCCAGCCCAGCACGCCACCATCTCTGTGCGTCTAGAGCAGAGAGGATACATATGTACCAGGAGCAGACACAATTTTCTACACTCTGGGTCCTAGTGGCGCCCTCCACAGTCTGTCTCCTGAGGCAGCCGCCTCAGTTCGCCTCATGGTAAGGCCAGCCCTGTCCTGTGGGCACGGAGAACCTAACTCCCACTGAGGTCAGCCAGGGAGGCTGGATGTGGACTTTACAGGAAATAGACAGTCAGGACAGCATAATCCACTGAAAAAATGGCGTATTGCTAATTGCAACCCAGGCTCTCACTGTGTGGCTCTTTGTCCTGCCTCTGCTGTCTAGAGCGTGAGCAGAACTTGATGAGAGAGCTGCTGCGGCTGTGGCCCCCATCTAAGCGAGTTTCCCGTCGTCTCTCTTCTGGCTGTGGATGCTCGACTGCAGCAGCTCTGCAGAGGTCCCAGCCTCGCTCTCTAATGTCCATTCTCCCCTTGCTCGCATGGTGATTCATGGACCATTGAGTAGCCTCGTGAAAACATCCCAGTTGTAGACACAGGCACCAGAACTGATTCCCCAAGCCAAAGTCCCCTTCGCAATCCAGGGAAACAGCCTGGGTTGTCTGGAGCGCAGGGTTTGGCCCATGGTGACTGCAGACATTGCACCTGCCGCACAGCGACTCCTGGGACCCCTCTAGCCCATCAGCACTCGGCTCTCCTGCATTCTGCTGAGCGGCTGAGATCTGGGGGAACAGAAACCCTTTGTTAGAGACGGAAAATCTCCTCCCAGGAACACTCTGTCAACGGCTGCCAGAGGCCTTCCCTGTGAAACCCCAAATGTGCAGCCCCTCAGATTCCCACAGGGGAGATCTCAGCTCATTCTCTTGTCACCCATGGCTGCAGTCTCTGACAGGGGGAATGAATAGGGGTTTTTGCCAATGGTCCCTTCTACAACGCCCATAATGGGAGGCGGTTTGGCCTGGTGATGTAAGGCCCGGGTCTGAGAATCAGGGCTCCTGGGTTCTGTGACAATGGACAGGGATGTAATCTAGTGGGTGGAGCTGGATTGGTTGACACTGAGTGAGAGGGGCTTGTGCTGAAGGACCCTGGTTCAATCCCCACCAATTCCTGTGATGTCTACACATGGCCATGATTTTTCTTACCTATCAGTGTAGGTTGTTTAGCCTATTCCTGGACACATGTGTTACATCTGCTGCTGGCCATCCCTGAGATGTAGGTCCTTCATCCACACAAGGACATGGCACATCAAGGTCAATCCAGCAGCACCCATCCGGTCTTCACTTCCACAATGCACGGCGAGTCTGAGCTTGACCAGAGAAAGACAGGGTGATGTTCTTCAGGGGAATCTGCTGGAGCGCCCGTCTCCCCTGCTCCACCTCACACCCCGGCACCCTAAGTGTTTTCCAAAGATACCACTAATCTCGGATAAACAAAGCAGCTGAGATGAGGTCAGTGTGAGTGGATTTACTGAGCAGTCTCATTCTAATGGAAGAACAGATTTCTCCCCTGCTCTAGGGAGATTCCCATAGGAAAAAGTCTCTGATGGTGGAGGCAATGCAAACCCTCAGCCCCTTGAATTGTAGGAAATCAGGACTCGGGGAGTTAAGGGGTGTCTCTGTCCTGCTGGAGGGAGCAGATCTGGAGAGCAGAAAGAGCACTAGTGGCATTGTAGGAAAGACAGTGACTTCTACCTGTGAAGGTGGCTGAAGCTTCTTGCAGACATTAGAGTCCAGGATCCTTACATCTCCATTGTGGATCCTTCCCCTAGGAATAAAATAAGGACATCACACAGATAATGACGTCTGTAGCCCAGGTCTGGGATGCAGGTGTAACCCTTCTGCCAGGCCAAGTTGATAGCAGCAAGGGCCGGGTTCAGTACATAGGGGTCCCTTCCCAACAGCGTGACACAGAACCAGCTCGAGCCCCCACCCAGTGACCTGGGAAAATCTTACACAAACCCCTAGGCGCCTCGAAGAGGCAATATTTCCCCTCTCGCAAGCACAGAGCCTCGGTGCAGCAGAAAATGTTTAATAACATGAGGTAAATGACATAGCATTAAATTGGGAAAACACCACAACTAGAGTTCATAGACCAAACCATGAGCGAAGACCCACCCCAGCAAATTGGGCCGTGTCCTCTCCCATTGGTTCTTGAAACCAGCGACCCAAGAATCACCAAAGTCCCGAAAGTCCGACAACCCCCCAAAGTCTCTGTCCCTGATCAGTGCAGCCCCAGAGTTCAAAAGGGAGGGGGGTGAGCAGGGTGTTAAGGGGCACCTTACGTGATCCACCGGCTGCTTCTCCGTGGGGTTCCACCGCAGCCTTACCACGAACTGCTCCACTCCACCCGCAGTCCCACTCCTGCCGTCCCACGAACTGCTCTGGCAGCTGCTCCGCTCCGCTCACCGACCTGTGAGCCAGGCCGCTCCGCTCACCGACCTGTGAGCCGCGCCGCTCCGCTCACCGACCTGTGAGCCAGGCCGCTCCGCTCACCGACCTGCGAGCCGCGCCGCTCCGCTCACCGACCTGTGAGCCAGGCCGCTCCGCTCACCAACCTGTGAGCCGCACTGCTCCGCTCCGCTCCGCTCCACTCCACTCCAGCCGTCCCTTGGGCCACTCCCACAAGGCTCTGCTCTGCTAGCTGCTCCTCCAGCCGCTCCGCTCACCGACCTGTGAGCTGCTCCGCTCGCCCCCGCTAAGCTAAATTAGCTTAGCAATATAGCTTCAGGCTCCCCCACTAGTTAACACAGCCTCAGTGATCTCAGCTCTTAAATAGCTTTAGCTCTTTTGTGATTTCAGCTCTTAGTGATTTCAGCTAGGGGATTCGGTCAGTGCCAGGGACTTGCTACCTCCCTTCAGCAAATGGCTTCCCTCTTCTATCTGACTCCTTCCTAGTGTCCTCGAGGGGCTCCCTTCGTTCTTCTTGAATGTGGTGGATTCATTGACCCAGGTCGATAGCTGGGAAGTTTGGAGAGGCCATTAGTAGTGTGGCATGAAATCAGTGGGAAATCTATAGTTAGCAAAACAAAGGTGTCATTGGCCTTTGGAAATTTGGAGCTGATCTTTCCTCTTAGCCGAAGGTACTCGTGCACAGAGGGATGAAGCTCGCGTAGTCCACGAAAGCTTATGCTCTAATAAATTTGTTAGTCTCTAAGGTGCCACAAGTACTCCTGTTTTTTTTTGCGGATACAGACTAACACGGCTGCTACTCTGAAACCTGTCATCTTGGTCATGTGATCTATGAGAGTCAGTTCCATCATGTGGCCATTTGAATGAGTGAAATTCCTGGCAATGGCTGCCATGGATGGAGCAGGGTCTCCAGAGGCCTGAGATGCCAAGAAGTTCGGTGCGTGGTGCCTTGGTGAAAGCGCAGAAGTCACGTGTGTCAAGCTAAGTCTGAATTTCAGTCCACATCTGGCAGCACCAAACAAAGCAGGCCCTGGTGGTCATAGTAGATGCATCTACTTCCATGAAGAATGCTGTGCGTCAAAATAGATGCAGTGGTGAAGGCAATTCTGAGCTGTTTGCGGGTTTGTTGGAACTTGGATGACCAAACGAATGTGGCCATTATGTGGAGGAGAGCTCTCGTGGGGTTTACTGGCTCTGAGAACCCTGGGCCAATGCAGCAGTAAAGTTGGTGAAGTCTAGGAAGCGCAGCTCTTCTTGAGGACTTCAAACTTTGTCCCATTTATGAATGGCTTCCACCTTATTTGCATCAATCGTAACATCTTCTGGGGAGAAGATGTACCCCCTAAACTCTGTGGAGAGTTCGCTGGAGATACGCTTTACCAATTCTGTGTTGAGACCACGCTGCCGAAACCTCTCCAGGTCCGGATGAGGTGTGTGTGCTGCTCTGGGTTCTCCGAAAAGAGGAGTATGTCACCTGAATAGATGACACTGTTCCCAGATACATCACTGATGAAGGGTTGCAAGGTCAAGGGACCATTAGTTAGCTCCAATAGCATATCAGACAGTTAAAATGTCCATAGTGTGTTTTGAAATCTGTCTTCCATTTGTCCCTTGCCCAAATGAGTGTTAGATTGGAAATCCTCGCAGATGAAGTTTGAGGAAAACCTTTGCAGATTTCCTGGGAGCCAACAATTGTGAGATTCACAGCCGGGTGTAATGGCCTGGACTTGGACACTGGCTCTGGTTCTGCTTCTGCTTTGTTGATGGACTCTGATCTCGGTTTTGATCCTGGTGTGTCCCTGGATCTTGATTCTAGCACCAGTCTTAGCCTCACTCTCACACTTCTTATCAAACTGTCTGTACTGGGCTAGCTTGATTATCACTTCAAAAGTTTTTTTTCTCTTAATTAATTGGCCTCTCAGAGTTGGTAAGACAATTCCCACTTGTTTATGCTCTCTGTATGTGTGTATATATATATCCTCAATATATGTTCCATTCTATATGCATCCGAAGAAGTGGGCTGTAGTCCACGAAAGCTTATGCTCTAATAAATTTGTTAGTCTCTAAGGTGCCACAAGTACTCCTGTTCTTCTTTTTGCGGATACAGACTAACACGGCTGCTACTCTGAAACCAGTCTTAGCCTAGGTGCCATCCTGCACCTCGCTGCGACCTAGGCTCCTACCACTGGACCTAATTATCAGATGCAGCATGTGACATCAGGTTGTGCAATTTTTTGCATAAAAGCAGGCTCTCCGCAAGTAAGTGGCCAGATCACTCCAGGTGTGAACAATGGCCTCAATCCATGAGCCTGGCCCGGTTCTGCCCCTACTGGAGTTGTGCAATGGAGAAATCATGGAGCAGGTCCTCAAGGAATCAATTATGAAACA
The DNA here is from genome assembly GCF_011386835.1 of Chrysemys picta bellii. NCBI lineage: Eukaryota > Metazoa > Chordata > Testudines > Emydidae > Chrysemys > Chrysemys picta. The sequence goes on from NW_027054563.1 coordinate 6,440, forward strand.
TTTAGAGGAGAGGAAAGTGATCAGGAAGAGTCAGCATGAATTCACGAAGGGGAAGTCGTGCCTGACTAACCTAATTGCCTTCTATGATAAGATAACTGGCTCTGTGGATGAGGGAAAAGCAGTGGATGTGTTATTCCTTGACTTTAGCAAAGCTTTTGATATGGTCTCCCACAGTATTCTTGCCACCAAGTTAAAGAAGTATGGGCTGGATGAATGGACTGTAAGGTGGATAGAAAGCTGGCTAGATCGTCGGGCTCAACGGGTAGTGATCAATGGCTCCATGTCTAGTTGGCAGCCGGTTTCAAGCGGAGTGCCCCAAGGGTCGGTCCTGGGGCCGGTTTTGTTTAATATCTTTATTAATGATCTGGAGGATGGTGTGGACTGCACTCTCAGCAAGTTTGCAGATGACACTAAACTAGGGGGCGTGGTAGATACACTAGAGGGTAGGGATTGGATATAGAGGGACCTAGACAAATTAGAGGATTGGGCCAAAAAAAACCTGATGAGGTTCAACAAGGGCAAGTGCAGAGTCCTGCACTTAGGACAGAAGAATCCCATGCACTGCTACAGACTAGGGACCGAAGGGCTAGGTAGCTGTTCTGCAGAAAAGGACCTAGGGGTCACAGTGGACGAGAAGCTGGATATGAGTCAACAGTGTGCTCTTGTTGCCAAGAAGGCTAATGGCATTTTGGGCTGTATAAGTAGAGGCATTGCCAGCAGATCGAGGAACGTGATCGTTTCCATTTATTCGACATTGGTGAGGCTTCATCTGGAATACTGTGTCCAGTTTTGGGCCCCACACTACAAGAAGGACGTGGAAAAATTGAAAAGAGTCCAATGGAGGGCAACAAAAATGATTAGGGGTCTGGAGCACATGACTTATGAGGAGAGGCTGAGGGAACTGGGATTGTTTAGTCTCCAGAAGAGAAGATTGAGGGGGGGATTTGATAGCAGCCTTCAACTACCTGAAGGGGGGTTCCAAAGAGGATGGAGCTCGGCTGTTCTCAGTGGTGGCAGATGACAGAACAAGGAGCAATGGTCTCAAGTTGCAGTGTGGGAGGTCCAGGTTGGATATTAGGAAATACTATTTCACTAGGAGAGTGGTGAAGCACTGGAATGCGTTACCTAGGGAGGTGGTGGAGTCTCCTTCCTTGGAGGTTTTTAAGGCCCGGTTTGACAAAACCCTGGCTGGGATGATTTAGTTGGGAATTGGTCCTGCTTTGAGCAGGGGGTTGGACTAGATGACCTCTTGAGGTCCCTTCCAACCCTGATATTCTATGATTCTATGATTCTATGGTTCCTTTAACCAACCTCCGTCCCTGGAGCTACTCCACCATTCTTGACTCGGACACCCGGCAGTACTATAAGGGTCCTACCATCAATCAAACCCTAACCCCCGCCTCTTGACCCCTTAGCCCCACCCTTTGACCCTTAGTCCCTCCCTTCTGTCACTGGAAGTCCCACCTCATGGGGGTGTTACTTCCGGGATCAAGGTGACCACATGACCGGAAGCAAGGTGTGTCATGTGACCCCTCTAAGAATTCCTCCCACCACCCTCTACCAATCAGGATGGGGTTCATCCCGAAAGGACCACCCCGAGAGGAGATTTGACCAATCAGGGCGAGTTCCGGAGTGGGGTGACCTGTCTGGAAGTGGCTTGTGAGATGCCTCTAAGAGCTCCCCCCGCCGCCCTCTACCAATTAGGATGTGTTTTGCCCTGATAGGACTGCCTCAAGAGGAGAATTTGACCAATCAGAGCGAGATCCGGGGCGGGGTGACCAATCCGGAAGTGAGCCGTATGACCCCACTAAGAACTCCTCCCAAAGCCCTCTGCCAATCAAAGTGCAGCACCATTACCCCATAAGTCCCAGCGCCGGACAGAGGAGGCCATCTCTTACCAAGAACACGTGTTTTAGAAATCGTGGAAAGGCTGCTGAGTGGAAACATGGACTCCTTCACTACCCCCGTGAGAACTTTGGACTTTGTTTTAGCCCCGAGGCCTCTCTTTGTCCACCCCCTTACAGGTGGAATGCGATCACGGCTTGGGGGAGTCACCGGCGGACAAAGTGAACGGACAAGACGTCGCACAGCTAAATGAATGACTAAGAAGCGACGGTCGAGGAGGAGGTGTAATGGGTTAGGAACTGGGGGTTGTGTAAATCGAAAAACAAGCAGTGGGGTGCTTACACTATTTCTTTTCTGAAAGTTTTAATGAAGCATCTTGGTTTGTTTTCAAGGAGCTGTATGTCTTTTAAATAACAAATCAATTGTTTGTGAGCACCTAGCTCTTGTGGGGTTTTTTGTGTAAAAGTGACCCATTTACAGCAAAAAGCTGAAATGTATGTTGTGGGAGGGGGAAAAAATCCTCAAAAAATGTGCTTACAATAAAACAAACAGGGCTTGTTCAGACATGTGTTTGAGTACAATAGAGTTGAACTGAATGGGTTTAACTACACCTCCCCCCCTCACTGAATAGCCAGGGTGACTGCGATTACTTACCCTTGTTGCCATAGGGTTAAATTTGATGGGGATGCACCCATAGTAAGGGGGGTGGGTGGGTGTGGATGGTGAGTTCTGATTAATATGAAATGAAATAAAACCTCAGGAATTCGCAGATGCGACTGGAAAGTTTAAATATAACCCCTGGAGTTGGCAGAACTCCATTGGACAGTTTAAATATGACCCCAGGAGTTGGTGGGACACTATTGGACGGTTTAAATATGGCCCTGGAGTTGGTTGATTGCTATGGGTCATTCTTTCTAGGAACCCCCCCCCCAAACTTTAAGCATGAAAGACATGTTTAATAAAAAAGCCCCAAGACATTCATTAATATTTGCAAAGGGCCCCCCACTTGGAAATGGGTACTGTTCGATACTGTAAGATGGCCCTACTGAAAAATTTATTTTAACTTACTAAAAAAAATAGCCCTGTTGTGCAGACAACTTGGTTCCCCCACCCCAGATCACAAAAGGGTGTGCTATGGGAGAGGTGCCTAAAGTCCTTAAGGATCTATTCTTTCAGAGCTGTGGTGATTAAATTAACATGCTAGCTACTATGTTGAAGTCTGTTTGAAACAATGGGCTAAGATGCTATAAAAAGCTCAGGTATGTTGGAGACTGTCCTTTTCAACAGAAACGTTCTTGAATGGCTGCTGGACTGCAGAAAGAGGTAAGGCTTGCTGTCTTTAACTCTGAAATGCCACTCTTTGTCCATGCTGTCTAGCTTCCTTGCAGTGTGATCTGCTTAGCATGGAACCAGTAACTTTAAGCTGCAGTTCACCAACAGGCCAAGGTAAAAACCATTTTAACTATAGTTGTGCTTAATACTTTTTAAAAAAACTTTAGGTATTACGCAAGTTGTATAGGGATTTGATGGCAATACTAACTACAATTTGTTCTTGTTCTTTAACCTGAAGGCCCAAACACACATGGGGGGTGGGTGGGGGGGAAGGAACAGAACAAGCATGTGCTTGCAACACTTTATCCCATAGTGAAAGGGAACTTTTTTGAAATTGGCTTTTAAATGCGTGGGGGCATTATTGAAAAGTATTTTTTTTAAATGTGCTGCTTTGTGTGAGAGAGGGGTCTGTGCAAGGCATAGCTGTAGGGTTTTTAAAAGTACTTGGTTTGTTTCAAACTAACAAGGTTTTTTACTGTGCAAAATATGTTTTAAAATGGATTTTAAAAGCAGTTTGGTTTTTTATTCTGCAAAATGAGATGTATTTAAAAAAAAATGTGGTTTTTTTGTTGTTTGTTTTGTTTTGTTTTGTTTTTTAAGTGGTAGAAATAAACTCAAAACCTGTGTTTATTGTACAGCCTGAAATGGATTATTTGTTTTAAAGCTGTGACTTTTTAAATAGAAAAACACCTTCGTGAATATTTTATTTTTTAAGTTTACAAGACGGTTTCATGTGTTTTATAATAATGTTGTTTGCTCCGCAGTTCGGTCAAAACATGAGAGATCCTTAGACCAGAGGGAAAACAAGCTCAAAAGAAAAAGGAAAGAGAGAGTTGAAAAGGAAAATTCACCAGCATCAGTGATTGATGGATGGATGAAGCCCCGTAAATATATTTTGCTTATTGGTTTGGTTGTTCTATGAGGTTTTGTATTTTAAGTAAATACATAGGTGTGGGTGAGAAGGATGGTAAAGTTCAGTTTTGTAAAATGTTTTTTTTTTTTTATCCTCCCCAAGGTATTGCAACAACACAATTACAACTCCAGTTCCTTAGCGGCCGCGGCCACACCAAACCCTAAGGAAACTGTGAGTGAAAACGCCCACATTCACAAACCCAGAGCATGCGCTCTAGGGGCTCTGAACGTGCGCAGAACCACACACATTCACAAACCCAGAGCATGCGCTCTAGGGACTCTGAACGTGCGCAGAACCACACACCTTCACAAACCCAGAGCATGCGCTCTAGGGGCTCTGAACGTGCGCAGAACCACACACATTCACAAACCCAGAGCATGCGCTCTAGGGGCTCTGAACGTGCGCAGAACCACACACATTCACAAACCCAGAGCATGCGCTCTAGGGGCTCTGAACGTGCGCAGAACCACACACATTCACAAACCCAGAGCATGCGCTCTAGGGGCTCTGAACGTGCCCAGAACCACACACATTCACAAACCCAGAGCATGCGCTCTAGGAGGTGTGAATAAAAAACGAAGGACTGAAAACTCCTGCAATGCTGGAGTTTGCTAGGGAAAAAAGAGTCGCCCGATTAACCTAAACACAAAGTACATGGTTCTGTTCAAAACCCCAGGGATAAATGACAAATCGCTACGCTCGCTCGGCAAATGTACCCCGGCAAAGCTCAATTCCTTCTAGAAGCTTTTGAGGATGCTACCAAAAGACCTTATGGCTACCTGGTGGT
>NW_027054564.1:0-11313 GCF_011386835.1 Chrysemys picta bellii
GCCTTTAAGTGCCCTAGAGTCCATCAACAGTAACCTGTCTGAACATAAAATGCCCCAAGTCCCATCAAGGGTGTATCCCATGAAAAACAAGCAACACCCCAAATCCACTGTATACTGTCCCCCACAGAAACAAGAAATATCCCACATACCAGTCAGTGACCCCCAGTGACATTCCCCAGGGTAGAACCTGAACCACTCAACTCCTGTGTTCCTTTAACTCTGCTTTGCTAGTGAAAAGCAGCCACTCCGCACTCTGCTCAAACACATACATAAACATGTACAGTCACTCCCAGCAAAGTTACACAAATGAGCTCTCAGCTGCTCATGAACGATGTACAGGGTGACATACACACATTTTCAGTCCTGGCTTTCCACGCCAGAAATGTCCACCTTTACATTTCCAGCACACTACTGCACAGAACAAGCTCATTATTAGTCCATCACATCATCAAAGGAAATGATTATGTCCAAGCCTTTGTTAACTTAAATACAGATTCCCCAAATACATCAGCCACAACACACTGCTTCAACACAACACAATGCAATAAGCTGATTAACTAGGAAAATATGACTTACGAGGATAAAATCACAAACCAATTCTGATTTTTATGGCATTATACATTTTATTTTTTTTGTAACCAATTCCTAAACATCACCAAGCTAAATACCATTTCAAAGCCAAAAGATTTCTCACCCAACAGCTTACAGCAATTCATACTAACTGGAAAGACTTCCAGCCACAATCGCCCTCCCCTCAGTTCAATGATGCTCCTATTGTCCTTCAAGCAATCTTGTTGCCACGAGTACAGATGGAGGAGGAGAGCTAATGATGAGGTCACTGTCTCTTATTTTTAGATCCTCCTCCTCTCTTTGAGAAATACCCCCCACTGGGGTGCAGACAATCCATCAGTGGCATACCTGAAATGGGAAGGATCTGTTAGGTGAACTGTACATTTCTTATTCACACCTTCTGTGCACATAAAGTTTGACACATTTTTGGGGATCACATGCACATCCTTTGTTTACAGTCGCCCCGATAGCAAATGGTTGCTTCGGTACTTAATAGTTTTCCAACACCTGTGGTCAGTCCTTTGTTGACATTGAGCAGCTACTCTGTGGACATACTCGGTGAACTACAATATATTTCAGTAACAAACATTTAGTAAAATCTCACATCTTTACACATATTGTCCCAAGGACAATGATCAACATTTTTCAAATGACACCTCGCAAACCACACTTTGTATATAACACATCCATATAACAGTGGTGAATATGAGGGTACAGGGTGTTACATGGGATACAGTATTCCCCCCCAAAACAACTACATTTCTACAAGTGATTTGAACAGGAGGTTGGACTAGATGACCTCCTGAGGTCTCTTCCAACCCCACTCTTCTATGATTCTAAGTCAATAGCGGCCTTCAAAACAGAAAATGGCCTACATACCTTCAATAGTGTTCTCCCTAAAACATGAAAAACTCTGCCTTCCGTCACTGCCTTGGTTCCAGGGGTGGGCAGCCATGGTAAATCCCTCATCCCATTACTAGTTTCACTCTCACAAAACCAGCAACACCCCACATCTGTTCAATAGCATCCCCCGCTTTAAAATCACGATGGCTACCATATTGGGTTATTACCATTTCCCCCAAAGAAACAAAGGTCCCCATGCCTTGTCAATTCAGTTCACCTAAAACAGGCAGTGTCCCATAGCCTCATTCCCATTTTTGAAAGACACACTGAGCCTGTGCTGTCACAGAATCAAACCCCCATCCTCTACTCAATATGAGTCAACTTTGCATCTAGGAGCTAGAACCAAGCCAGGGTAACTGAGACAAGAGGAGTTATGTGAATTTTGGTGACATAAACAAGCCCATACACTTGAAAACTCTAACATTCAATCAACATTTTGTGAAATAATTACTTGAAAAATACAAAAGAAAGAAAATGCATCCAAACCAAAAAGCACAGAAATTGAAACAATTGTTAAGTTTGTGTTGTGTAGCCACTCAAAGTCCCCTTTTCAAATTGATATCCCCTTTACAATATCGATTGCAGTTTTTTATGCTCTCAACCACTTTTTTCTTGGTGTGGAAAAAAATTGGTTCTTTCATTTACTTGTGAATCATGGCATGCTTAGACTACAATTGGAAAGCAAATTGTCATTCCTTTTGTTTTAAAAAATTGAAGGGTTAACAATTTTAAATTATGTCATATGTTAAATGCTTGTTTGTTTTTCTTTTGTTTATTTTACGGTGTGTAGTTTTTATAACTGGTAAAACTTAGTAACCCTAAAGTGTTTTAAAACATGATTAAGGTTTACTGAAAAAGCATTAAAAACCCAAACTTACTTTTGTAAAAATGTGGTGAAGCAACTTAACATCATAGCTTTCAACTTAGCTTAAATCAGAGCTGCTATCACACTAATATTTTGTTAGCTACCTATAATTTGTCACATGACCTACAAGATAGTTACAGCACCACACTTCTTCTATGTGTTGGTTTCATAATGATATTTTTCTTTCATGCACTGTTATTTTACTATTGGGTTATTATTATTTTTTTCACTTTTCTCCTGTTAACTGCTTTTGGGTGTAGGAAATAGCTGATGTTTTTGAGACCACTTTTTATAGTTACTAACCGACTGCTGATGGTTAAAAAAAGTAATAATCAAAAATTCCACAAGGACAAATTATGATGCCAAATAAGCAAGTTTAACCACTGGTGCATAACATTTTCATAGTCTGTATGAATATGCAGCTTTAAATATGTAAGCAGCAAAAGAAATTATAATCTTTACCCATTTTCAGTTTAGAGCCAAAAATATCTAATAAAAGCTGGTGTGTTGCTAAACATCTTACAACTTAATACCCATTTTAGTTGCTTTTTAGTTACACATAAATTATGTTTCCACTTTGATAGCTTAATTACCTCAAATCTACAATGTTTCTTGGAGGTTTCTACTATTTAGTCAAATCAAATTTGGAAAGTCAAAGTTTAAAGAAAGGAGCTTTGCATGCCTTAAATTATAATGAAGCACCCTGACTGAAGAACTGTATAACAAATTGTGACTCAAAGCCATAATGATTAGATTATATTTTCTTTTCTACAAAAATCAGAATTTGTTTAGTACATGTTTATTACATATATTATGTTTTTGCTCATATAGCTCTCCAGAGATGGTTGACACAATTTTCAAGGCTGAATCTGTATCTGTACAGGCCAGGCATTTTACAAAGTGAAGAAGGGGCAGATTTGTTTATATTGGTCAAGTATACTTTCAATCCCCTCATCAAGAATAAGCAAACCTCAAAGACACAAAAATAGACCCTAAGTAAAAAGAACAAAAACTGATATAAGATAGATACAGCCAGTGGAAATGAGAGCAGGGAACACACATGCTTGGAACCAAACAAATCAAAGCTAGCTTAAGCGGGCAAAGTGAAAATGAATTTCCCTTGCATAAATCACAACGAGTCAAATGTACATTGTTAATTAGGGGTTTACAATTGAATTGACATAGCTAAAGATGCAGATGAAACACCTTGATAAATGGACTCTGCACAGAGTTATGAAACAGGAGACAAAAGACAAATCATTAGCTATTTTCCCCATGCTGCTTCTCCTCTTTTTGTCAAACACAGCAGACACCAGACAATAGAGAAGAGTCTCCTTGTGCCCAAGAAAGGTAAGAATCCTTTCTTTAAATTAAATTACATACAGATGTCAAAGCATGTGAATAAAGTGATGATATCACTGTCTTACCCATTATTATGTACATTTTAAGCTTAAAAGAAATTATTAACTGCAGCAGATCTCATTTCTCACCCAACAGTGGGCATACCAGGACAAGCTACATTATCCAAGCTTTCTATATTTTCACTGTGCTACATTTGCTACACAGGTAAAGTGTGTGAAGGAGATGTGTGCAAGATTCTATCTTCTGTGGCTTCAGCTAAAACCATACTGTTGCTTTAAAGGGAAAAAGAACGGTTACTTACCTTCTGTAACTGTTGTTCTTCGAGATGTGTTGTTCACGTCCATTACACATTAGGTGTATGCGCGCCGCGTGCACGGAAGTTGGAAACTTTTTCCCTTAGCGGCTCCCGTCGGGCCGGCAGGGCCCCCTCCCTCCTGCCAGAGTGGCGCCCCGCTCTAGGGTATATATATCCCTGCCGACCCGACCCCTCCAGTTCCTTCTTGCCGGAGACTCCGACAGAGGGGAAGGAGGGTGGGAAGTGTAATGGACGTGAACAACACATCTCGAAGAACAACAGTTACAGAAGGTAAGTAACCGTTCTTTCTTCTTCGAGTGATTGTTCACGTCCATTACACATTAGGTGATTCCCAAGCTTACCATTGGAGGTGGGTAGGAGTCAAGGTACAACTGACTGTAGCACAGCCCGTCCGACCACCGCGTCCTCTCTGGTCTGATGGTGGATCGCGTAGTGGGCTGTGAACGTATGTACGGACGACCAGGTGGCCGCTTTACAGATTTCCTGGATAGGGACCTGCGCCAAGAAGGCCGTCGAGGACACTTGGGCCCTAGTCGAGTGGGCCCGGATCTCTGGGGCCGGAACAGTGGCGAGCTCATAACATGTGCGTATACAATGCACAATCCACGCCGATAAGCGCTGTGTCAAGATAGGCAGGCCTCTCATACGTTCCGCAATGGCAATAAACAGCTGAGGTGTTCTGCGGAACAACCTGGTCCGCTCCAGGTAAAACGCCAATGCCCTTCGAACATCGAGGGTATGTAGGCTGCGGTGATGAGGGTCCGTATGGGGTTTAGGGAAGAACACTGGTAGACAAATGTCCTGTCCCATGTGAAACTGCGATACCACTTTCGGGAGGAATTTGGGGTGCGGCCTCAGTTGCACCTTATCCTTATGAAAAACTGTATAAGGGGGTTCTGAAGTGAGGGCCCTCAATTCCGATACCCTCCTGGCCGATGTGATGGCCACGAGAAACGCCACCTTCCACGAGAGGTGCATGAGGGAGCAAGTGGCTAGGGGTTCAAAGGGGGGCCCCATGAGCTTAGTTAGGACTAGGTTCAGACTCCACGCAGGGACCGGTGGGCGCAAGTAGGGAAACACCCTCTCCAGCCCCTTGAGGAATCGGGCTACCGTGAGGTTGGAGAACACTGACACTCCCAACTCTCCCGGATGGAATGCCGAAATGGCAGCTAAATGCACTTTAATCGAGGCGGGGGCAAGCCCCTGATGCTTGAGATGTAGTAAGTAGTCCAGGATCGACAGAACTGAGGCCTGTAGAGGCTGTATGTGCTGAGGCTCGCACCAGTGGGAGAACCTCTTCCATTTGGCCAGGTAGGTCTCTCTTGTGGAGGGCTTCCTACTACTAAGGAGAATTTGTTGAACCTGGTGAGAGCACCTGTGTTCCACATCGTTCAGCCAGAGAGATACCACGCCGTGAGATGTAGCGATGACAGGTTCGGGTGGAGCAGGCGACCCCTGTCTTGTGTGACTAGGTCACGATGGAGTGGGAGGGTGATCGGGTCGGCTATGGACAATTCCAGCAGGGTCGTGAACCAATGCTGGCGTGGCCAGGCCGGGGCGATGAGTATAATTGTCGCCCTGTCCCTGCAGGTCTTGAGGAGGACCTTGTGGATGAGCGGGAATGGAGGGAAGGCATACCTCAGGCTCCCTCCCCACGGAATCGTGAAGGCATCTGCCAATGATCCCGGGCTGAGGTTCTGAAATGAACAAAACTGAGGGCATTGACTGTTGTCCTTGGTGGCGAAAAGATCCACCCGGGGAAAGCCCCACCTCCGGAAGATTGAATGCAGGACGTCCCGCCTCAACGCCCATTCGTGCATTTGGTAGGATCGGCTGAGGCGGTCCGCTAACCCGTTTTGGATCCCCGGGAGATACGTTGCAATGAGATGGATCGCATGGGCTATACAGAAGTCCCATAATTGGAGTGCCTCGCGACAGAGGGGAGAGGACCGGGACCCACCCTGCTTGTTTATATAGAACATGGCGGTAGTGTTGTCCGTCAGGACTGCCACACTGTGACCTTCTATGGTGGTGTGGAAGGTCTGACAGGCGAGGCGAACCGCTCTTAGCTCCTTTAGATTGATGTGAAGCAACCTGTCTTCCCTGGACCACAAGCCTTGGGTCCGCAGTTCCCCCAGGTGTGCCCCCCAACCCAGGTCCGATGCATCCGTTACTAACGTCAGAGTGGGCTGTGGGGCAGTGAAGGGGATCCCTTCGCAGATCTGCTGTTGATCGAGCCACCAGCGGAGCGAGCCGAACACCCGATCCGGGATCGTCACCACCAGATCCAAGGGGTCTCTGTTGGGGCAGTACGTTTGGGTAAACCACAACTGCAAGGGCCGAAGCCTTAGGCGGGCATGCCTGACTACATGTGTGCAGGCTGCCATGTGCCCCAGGAGCTGCATGCAACACCTTGCCGTTGTCGTGGGGAACTTCTGGACTGAGCTTACAGCCCTCTGAATTGTCAGGAACCGCGACTCCGGGAGGCTTGCCCACGTGGTCACCGAGTCCAGGACTGCACCTATGAAGTCCAGTCTCTGTGTGGGGGCTAACGTGGACTTGGGTACGTTGACCAGGAGGCCGAGCCTGCCGAACATCTGTAGAGCCAGCGTCACATGAGAGCGGACCTCGGCCTCCGACCTGCCCGCGAGGAGCCAGTCGTCCAAGTACGGGAACACGCGCATCCTTCTTTTCCGAAGGAAGGCTGCTACCACGGACATGCATTTCGTGAATACTCATGGTGTTGATGCCAGGCCAAAAGGCAGGACCGTAAATTGGAAATGGCGCTGGTTGACGGTAAAGCGCAGGAACCGCCTGTGGGCCGGATTGATGGCGATGTGAAAATAGGCATCTTTCATATCGAGGGCAGCGTACCAATCCCCTGGATCCAGGGATGGGATAATAGTTCCAAGGGAGACCATATGGAAGCGCATTCTGACCAGAAACTTGTTTAGGTCGCGCAGGTCCAAGATAGGACCTTGGGAATCAGGAAGTACCTGGAGTAGAATCCTTTTCCCCTTAGGTCTGGTGGGACTTCTTCCACTGCTCCTACTGTGAGAAGGGTCTGTACCTCCTGCATGAGAAGTTGCTCGTGAGAGGGGTCCCTGAAGAGGGACGGGGAAGGGGGATGGCAGGGAGGGGGCGAGGAAAACTGGAGGGTATAGCCCGCCTTCACTGTGCGCAGGACCCAGCGGTCCGATGTTATGCGCGACCATGACCGGTAGAAATGGGACAGGCGGTCCTTGAAACTCAGAGGAGGATCCGGTATGAAATGTGGTACGCTGTCCTCGAGCGTAACTTCAAAAGCCTGGTTTGTTCCCTGGCTGCGGCTTGCTCTGGCCGTGACTTTGGCTTTGGTTAGGCGTATTGTTACGTCTCCTCCTGTTATCCCTGCCACGACGGCGGTACGGTTCGTGCCGAGGGCGAGGGTGGTACTGCCTCTGTGGTGGTTGAGGCTTAAAGGGCTTGCGCTGTGTCACCGGGGTATGCATTCCTAATGACTTTAGGGTTGCTCGCGAGTCCTTGAGGCTATGTAGCCTGGCGTCCGTTTGGTCTGAGAACAAGCCTGACCCTTCAAACGGGAGGTCCTGCAGGGTGGTCTGCACCTCTGGCGGAAGGTCTGAAGCCTGTAACCATGCCGAACGCCTCATCACTATCCCTGACGCAATCGTTCTAGCCGCTGCGTCGGCTGAATCGAGGGAGGCCTGCAATGAGGTCTTGGCCACCGCCATCCCCTCGTCCACCAGGGCCGTGAACTCAGGATGTGCGTCCTGAGGTAGGGAGTCTTTGAATTTGGAGACTGATGCCCAAGAATTAAAATTGTGCCTATTTAGAATCGCCTGCTGATTAGCGATCCTCAGCTGGAGGCCCCCAGACGAATAGACTTTCCTTCCGAATAAGTCCAATCGTTTTGCCTCCTTGCCCTTGGGCGCAGGGGTTTGCTGGCCATGACGCTCTCGCTCGTTGACCACCGAGACCACCAGCGAACAAGGAGGCGGGTGTAAAAAGAGGAAGTCAAACCCTCTAGATGGGGCGAAGTATTTTCTCTCCACGCCTTTTGCAGTTGGTGCACTGGAGGCCGGCGTTTGCCACACCGTCTTATAGTTGGACTGGACTGTCCGTATAATCGGGAGAGCGACTCTGGAGGGCCCCTCCGGGCTCAGGATGTCGACCATGGGGTCCTCCTGTTCTACAGTCTCCTCCGCTTGCAAGCCCAGATTGAGGGCTACCCGGCGAAGCAGGTCTTAGTGCGCCCGATGATCAATCGGGGGAGGGCCGGACACTGTCGTGCCCGCTACTGCCTCGTCCAGCGAGGAGGAAGAGGTCGGGGCCTTTTGTCCATCCTCACCTTCCTGCAACCCTTCATCGCCTGGTTGTTCCTCTGGGGCCTGTCCCACGGTGTGGGACTGGGACGGTACCATACCGTACTCGGTGCCGAGTCCGCTCCCTCCCGCTCCTGCGGTCTAGAGACCGTTGCCTCCTTGTGAGAGGGCGGGCGGTACCACGGAGAGCGGGATCGGTACCCCGATGGCCCGGATCTCGAGGTCCTGGATGGGGGCCCTTGCTGGTGGTAGGCCCAGGGTGTCCAGAACGGCCATTGGCTTGGTTGGCCCCATTGGGGATGGCCAGAGGCTTCGTAGTCCCTACTAGCCTGTGCCCTATGGGCATACCCGCCGTACCGGCCCGAGTCAGTCTCCGACACCACGGACGGTGATCTGGAAGGCCACGGCGGAGCCGTAGAACGGTGCCGGTCCGGGTTTGGGGAGTAGTGCCTCCGCGACCAGGACCTGGAGTAGCGTCTCGCCGACCTGGACCTGGATCGGTACCGGTGACCACGGGCCCGGGAACGACTACGGGTGGTCGGTCTCGGGGAACGTACCGCCGACGCATCCCGGTGCCGACTCGAGTATGGCTGCTGAGTCGGTGCCGACCGCTTACTGAGGCCCGACTGCTGCGGCGCTTTCTGCGCGGAGGGCAACCGGGAGTCCACCGAGGCGGAGCTCGACCGGGACCGGTGCCTTGAATGGTGCCGAGATGGCGACCGTGATGGGCGCACCATCGCCGGCTTGCCTCTGTGTGGCAGTCTCGGCGGAGTGTCCTCAGTTTGTGGAGGGCCCTCAACGGACAATGCAATGAGGTCCTTTGCTGCCTCAAATGTGTCCGGAGTGGAGGGCTGTTCCAAGAGCTCCTCCAGCCCTTCTTCCTCACTCGACGCGCCTATCCCGGGGCTCGACGGGCCTTTCGGCGCCGGAGCCACTACCGGGGCCTGTGCCGGGGCCGTGCCGGTCTTGGGTGCACTCGAGGTCTTCGCCGGCGCTAACCTCTTATGTGGGGAGCGTCCTCGGGCCTTGGGTTGGCCCTTCGATTTTGTCGGCGAAGACGACCGGTGCCGTACATGCCCCCGTTGGGTCGGTGCCGTGGGCTTCGAGTGACCCGCCGGCGCCGGTTCCCGCACCGATGCCGGGGCGCTCCGCACTGAGGCAGACGGTGCCGCCGAAGTGGAGGGCTGTAACGCCGTCTCCATGAGCAGCTGCTTGAGGCGAAAGTCTCTTTCTTTCTTAGTTCTGGGCTTAAAGGCCTTGCAGATCTTGCAGCGCTCTTTCTGTTGAGCTTCCCCCAGGCAGCGGAGACACGAGTCGTGGGGGTCGCTCAATGGCATAGGCTTACGGCACGTGGCACAAGCCTTGAAGCCTTGGACGTGCGGCATGCCCCGCCGCCCAGGGCCGGTGCCGGGGTTGACCAAGCAACCATGGCAGGAACTTTAAGTACCTAATGAGCTGTTAACTACTAAGCTTAACACTAACTACTAATAACTGATAACTGTTGTAGATACCACTAATGACTATGCTAAGGGACACTCTCAGACGAGAGACAGAGTTGTTCCAACGCCGCCACGGACGGTAAGAAGGAACTGGAGGGGTCGGGTCGGCAGGGATATATATACCCTAGAGCGGGGCGCTGCTCTGGCGGGAGGGAGCGGGCCCTGCCGGCCCGACGGGAGCCACTAAGGGAAAAAGTTTCCAACGTCCGTGCACGCGGCGCGCGTACACCTAATGTGTAATGGACGTGAACAATCACTCGAAGAAGAAACTGGATGAAAAGGCAGCCAGAAATGCCTGTCAGAAACAGAAAAAGTTAAGTGTAAAAGTGAGATCTCAGCAAGCTAAAAAAGAGAAGGAAAACAAGGTAGTGAAAGCAGAACTAAATTGGAACACTGCTAGAATACAACAGGTGACAGTTAAGCAGCCCACAGTTATGCTCTCTTGTTTGATTGTAATTTGAAAAGTCTCCTTGTAATCTTTAAGAATATCAACCCTGCTTTAACTTTCTCCTCTCTGAAACCATCAGCTGAATAAGATGAAAAGATTTTTTGAATTTCTCATAATAAAATGCCTAACCCACAGCAAGGAATCACAGTAAATCATAACAACAAATTACATTTTGTTTCTTTTCAACCTTAAAGAAACATAAGATGTAATCAGCCTTGGATGCCAAAAACTACTTGTACAGATTCTAACACTTTAAAATTGATTGTTAATTTATCAGGATAAGAGAATGTGCAGCTACATGGATTCAAGAAAAAACACTGATTCACAAAAACAAAACATAATTGGATGGTTGTAGATTAAAAAAATATATTATAATCTGGAAAGACTTCCACCTTCATCTTGATGGGCGAACGAGACAAAACTACTAAAATAAAAAGTAACAATAATCCTCAACAAATCAAAAGACTTAAAAAATTGTTAAAACCATCCTGCTTTTCTTTTAAATAAGAGAGATCAATTTTTTTTTGGACCTAGCTATTGGCTAAAATGAAGCTAAAAGTCCCTATTATTTAACTATATAATCCAAACATTTATCTTTGTTACAAATTGATAGGTTGGATTGATCCATGCACATCACCCCACCTCCTAGAACATGTGTGCACCCAAATAAACACATGCACTTAAGATTTTTGTTGTTGTTTTTCAAATAGTTTTACTTAAATTTCTATACTTAAATACATGCATCAAAAATCAATATCATTAATAAATAAATCTCAGAGTATCTACACAATTTGATAAAGCCCTTACATACGGTAATAACTATATGATCTGACAGTCTTGGAAAAAGGATGAATGTAAAAAAATTATCTTTGTAGCAGTATAGTCTAAGTATGTCTTGTGAGGTATCATTTGAAAACTCATAATCTGCTGAAAATTACATACAATGTTACCACACGTAATTTACCAGGATGATAAAATTATAACATTCTACTGTGTGGGATTGCTACATTTAGAAAAACAGGCACAGG
>NW_027054565.1:0-11301 GCF_011386835.1 Chrysemys picta bellii
GACAGACCCCTCCCCCCTCCCTGGCTCTCAAGTCCTTGGCTGGGTGAAGGGACTGAGTGTGAGCACAATCCCCCCAGGAATCTCGGGGCCCGTCAGAGACAAGGGCTGATTTTCTGGGGCCCTCCTGTTTCTCTAGGAATGAGGCTGTGGCTCTTCTCTGAGGACCATCTTCTGGATCTCCCAGGAGGGGTTCAGACTGTCACTCCCCAAGCCAGCCGGGGGCCCTGTGGTTAGTGCTCGACACAACCAGGCAGAGCTCTGGCTTGAAGTCCCAGCTCCTTCCTCTGTCCTTCAAGGAGGAAGGGCCTGACCCTGCATTGCACTGACTGCCCTGACCAAGGACGGCCACTGGGGGCCCAGCTAGGAGGACAGACTGGAAAATGGATCTAAGAGTTAAGGTAAAATTGCCCCCACCCCCTCATCGGGCTCACCTCCAAGATGTAGTGGAGCTTGTCTGTGTCTGGGGTCTTTTCCAGCAGGTTCCCCAGCATGGCGTCCAGGAGGTCTGGTATGACCCTATGCAGATCCTGCAAAGCAAGGGAGAGCCATAGGTCAGAGTTAGGGAAACTGGGGCTACACCTGCCACAGGATGGGAAGAGGAGTCTCTGGGAAGCACTGGTGAGACCCCCAAACACATATCCTGGCCTCTCTCATTCACATCCCACTGCAGGCAATTAGCAAGGATTCGGGCAGGATAACAGCTGGCTGATCTACCTGGACTTGGTTGGTGTCCGTCTGCGTGCCCAGGGTGAACACGGCGTGCAGCGTGGCTCGGAGGAGGTAGGTCTCCAGCTCCGGCTCCAGGGCAGGTGTCATGGTGCTGGCAAGAGAGAGGAGCTGGTATTAGACTGTGCAGTGCGGGGGTGGGACTGGCACCAACACGGACGTGAAACTGCAGGGAAATAGGCAGAGGCTGGCAAGAATGGAAACTGAGGCACTGAGCCAGGGAATGATAAGGCCAAGGTTTCCCAGACCGACAGTGGCAGGGCAGGAATGGCGCCTGTTCCCTGGACCCTGCTGCCCCTCCTGTATCTGATCCTGGGAGTCAGCCTCTCCCCAAAGCCATTGCAATGTGACTGGAGTGCAAAGAACAGAGCAGCCAGGAGAGGGAGTGACCCTTCCTGCCACCTGTGCCAGAGGAGTCCCCCTTGGGAGGTGACCTGGGAGTGGGAGGGGCAGTGACTCCCAGACACGGGCCTGAGCAGCACCGGGGTTAGGGGAACCGGGCGGGAGGGTCGCGGTACCTGAGGTTGGCCACAGCAATGAGGGAGTTGGCCAGGACGGCGTCGGGTGGAGAATTAGGAGGAAGCTCCTCAATGAGCTCCTGTGAGAGGCAAAGGAGACAAAGGAGCGTGTGAGATTCGGGCCTCACTGACACTCCCCAAGGAGGAGATTACACAGACAGCAGGATCTCCCCAGCTGCCTCCCGCTCCTCCGATTCCTGCCCACTAGTTCTCCCGTCTCCTCTCCCCAATCTTCAGCCCCAGCAATCCCTGCCCTCAGCTGCCCTCCAGCACCAGCCATCCCCCAACCATCGGCCTGGGGAGACCCCTGCCCCTCCCATGTCTCTGTCCACCCTCCAGCTGCCGGGCGCCGTGTCTCACTCACCACAATCCTCTCCACCACAGCCGCCTTCGAGCAGTGTGGCTCCAATGTGTCCTCCCCTCTCTGCTGGGCAGCGAGGCACGCGGGGTAGATGGCGTGCAGGAACTCGAGCTGCTGCGCCTCGTCCTGCGCCCACCAGGAGTGGGGTTAGGGGAGAGAGAGCCAGTTAGCCAGGGACCTCCCTGCCCCAGCCACACCAGCTGCAGGACTTAGGCCTGAATGGGGGATAGTGGGGACCTGCCTATTGTCCAAATCACCCACGACTCCTCCACAATCAGGGTCAGGAACTGGGACAGTGCCTGTGCGGGGAGGAGACCCCGGCTGGTGTGTGACAAACACCCCCATCTTGGGGGTCCCAGATCATGAAGGAGAAGGGTCCCGATTAGGGCCAAGACCTTCTGCAGGGGGTCAGGATGCTGGGAAGGAGCAGGACAATCTCAGTTCCAGCACAGCTGGGGAACGTTTGTACCTTTTCTCGGGCATGGAGCTGCTCTCGGATGTTCATGAGAGCAGCCTCCTCTGTTACCAAGTCTACCCGTTGTTCTTTCTCCTCGTCGTCCTCGGAGTCCCTGGCGGACGCTGCACCAGGGAGAGAAGGGGACAAGGTGACTCCTGCTGCCACTCGGGGGAAGGACAGGGGCATGGTGGGACAATGTGTCCCCTTCCCACCTCCAGGACATAGGGCAGATTGGGCCCCACACTCCCCCCTCTCAGTGATGGCATCAGACCCCAACTCCTTCAGGAGCCCATAGGAAAGAGACCCTCCCCACTGTCCTGGACTCCCTTGGAGGTGCCTCCCCCCACCCCCGCCCAATGGAGCACCAAGGACCAAAGTGGCAGCATCTAGTGTCCATGGGGTTCACATGGCTCAGGCCAGACACCTGGGCTGGAGACCCGCCCCCATAGCACTGCTCGAGGGCCTGGG
Organism: Chrysemys picta bellii; assembly: GCF_011386835.1. Lineage (NCBI taxonomy): Eukaryota > Metazoa > Chordata > Testudines > Emydidae > Chrysemys > Chrysemys picta. The sequence goes on from NW_027054565.1 coordinate 2,531, forward strand.
CCCAGGGTGTTCACAGCCCCCTCCTCACCCCTCCCTGAGCCCAGCCTGGCTCCTCACCTGGAACAAAGCAGACGCGTCCGTCGGCCAGGCTGCTGTCCGAGTCGCAGGCACTGCTGCTGTCCGATGGGGAGCGGCCCGAGCTGCTGGGGCTGGCAGAGGGATCCTCCACCTCCTGCCCTGGGGAGGCTGGACGGTCCTCACTGACCGGGCAGGGCGATGCCTCCTGTTGGAAGTTGGGGCTGGGCGCCTGGGGCCGCTGCTGCCCACACAACAACAAGCCCCAGAGCCACCCTGCCCGGTTCCGCCCCTGGGCTGGGTCCTGCCTGCCCAGCCGCAGCCTGGCCCAGCTCCATTTTGGCCTGGGAGGTGATGCTCCCACCTCGGCACCTGTGCCGGGAGTGGGTTTCCTCCGCCAGAAGGCTGGGCGCTTCCACCTCCTGGCACGGCCGGAAGCTTCTTCCCCTCCAGCGGGGACGGAGGGGCAGCTTCGCTCCTGGGGAAGATGGTGGCTGCTTCCCTCAGGCTCTGGGGCCACCTGCACAGCCTTCTTCCCGAACATCCTCAGGAGCCTGGCCATCCTGGAACCCAGCGGGGAGCAGGCGTGAGTCTGGGGTCAAGGCAGCCTCTCACTAACCAGCCTGTTTGGTCCCTCCCCATCCCCGCCCCAGCCAGAGCAGCTCCTGCTCCCCCCACAGGGGTACAGGGAGGGCAAGCTACCCCCACTGGCAGGAGTTCATTGCATGCTCTGCTCCCCCTCAATGCTCCCCCTCGTCATCGCTGGGGCTGCAAGAACGGGGGAGTCTCGTCCTTTTCGAGCACTGGGGTCAGTCACAAAGACACTGGTCACTTTGGACAAGCAGCTCCCTCCTGCCACCCCAGACCACACTCACACCCCCCCACCTCCCGCCCAGGCTAGAGAAGGAACAGAACCCAGGCAGGGCCGGCTTTAGGCCGATTCGCCCGATTCCCCAGAATCGGGCCCCGCGCCTAAGAGGGCCCCGCGCACTCACCCTGGCGGCAGTCGTCTTCGGGGGCCCCGCTCCCCTGGCCAGAGCGCCGGCCGGAGCGCGGCAGCCCCGCGGCCCCGTGACCCAGGCTGGAGCGCGGCAGCCCTGTGACCCCGTGACCCTGGCTGGAGCTCCGGCGGAGCGCGCCCAGCCCTGCAGTCCCGCTCTCCTGGCTGGAGCTCCGGCCGGACCATGGCAGCTCCGCGACCCCGGCTGCAGCTCCGGCCAGAACATGGCTGCCCCACGGCCCTGCGACCCTGGCTGCAGCTCCGGCCAGGCCCGCGGCCCCGCAGCCCCAGCCGGACCGCAGCAGCCCTGCAGCTCCACGACCCCGGCCGGACCGTCGGCCGGACCGCGGCAAGCCCCATGGCCCTGCATTCCTGGCCAGAGTGCCATCCGGAGCGCGGCAGCCCCGCGGGGCCACCTCCCCCAGCCAGCAATCCGAAGTGCCGCCCCAGGAATTGGGCCCCGCACTTGCTAAAGCCGGCCCTGAACCCAGGAGTCCGGACTTCTCCTGGGAAACCATTCCCCACTTCAAAGTCCCTAGGCATAGCAAGGCTAGGGCCCCCTCGGTTCCCATTGATTTCCATGCTCAGCAGCTCACTGGGTCTGGCCCAGCTCAGAGACTCTCAGCCTGGGGAACAGTCTCCCACAAGGGAAGGGCTGGGAGCCCCATTGCTGGGACCTTGCCAAACACACTGGAGACGACTCTGGGGAAGCCTCTTCCCGGTCCTAGAGCGAGGGGGTCCTGGGGGCTTTTTGCAAATCCAATCTCCTTTGGGAGAGATTCTCTCCCCCTCTTTCTGCCTCTCCCCAGACAGACAGGGGACGCCCCCGAGGAACCCTAATGCCACTCACTTGCTCTGGTGACGGAGCGATGGATGGAGGATGTTCAGGGTCGTCCCTCGCCCTTCTCCTCACTCTCCAAGCCCAAAGCAGGCTGGAGAGGGTGGTGGTGAGCTGAGGAGTTACCCTGCCCAGGAAGCAGGCAGGGTGATGGCACGGGGCGATCGGCTGGCTGTGAAAACAAGAGTCTGTCTTATTGTCAAGGGACGGAGAAACTCGGCCAGCAGCAGGGGGTGCAGAACACCGCCCTAGTGCGGGGGTGACAGCGTGTCCGGGATCCCGACATCCCAGCACTTTACACACCTTCCTGGCCATTGAAGGTGGGAGCGCACTGCCCAGGAGGAGGAGGGTTTGGCTCTGGGGTTTCACTTCAGCCCAGTCTAGAGAGAGGGGCCCAGCCATGGACTTTGGCTCAAAAAGACCAAGTCTCCAATTTGTTAAGGGCGTTTTGAATTCGAATCCTGTGCTCCAAAGTGCTTGGTGTCATTTGCAAATTGTAGAAGCATGCTCTCCACTCCATTTTCCAAATCCTGAAGGAAAATATTGAATACTACCGGCCCCCGGACTGATCCCTGCCGGACCCACTAGGTACACCCTCTCCGTTGGACAGCCAGACATGGAGAAGGGCTCTTGGAGTCTGGGCTTTCAACCAGCTCTGCACTCACATTTCACTGATTACATTAGACCACATTTCCCTCGTTCGCTTGTGAGAATGTCCCATGGGACTGTGTCAAAAGCCGTAGAAACACCAAGAGAGATCACATCTACTGTTTACCCATCTCCACTAGGCCTATAACCCTGCCAAAGAAGGAGCTAGGATTGGTTTGGAATGATCTGTTCTTGACAAGTCCATGCTCACTAGTAGGGTTACCATATTTTAATTTTTAAAAAGGAGGACACTCCATGGGGCCCTGCCCCAACTCCGCCCATTCCCCGCCCCCAGCCCCACCCCAACTCTGCCCCCTCCCCTGAACGCTCCGCCCCCTGCTCCTCCCCCTCCCCTGCTTCCCGCGAATCAAATGTTCGCGGGAAGCCTGAAACAGGGAGGCAGCAGATAGGCTGGGGCAGGGTGCGGCACAGCTCAGTCCGGCCCCCGTGGCCGAGCGGCTCCCTCTGGCGGCCGACCGGCCCAGGCCAAGAGGCTCTGGCCCCGGCGTCTCCCGCCCGGCTCGGGCCCTGGGGCACTGGCCCTCGGCCAAGAGCCCGCGCCCCCGGCCCCCAGCCGAGCACCATGCCGGCCCCCCGGCCAAGTGCTCCCACGCCCGGCCGAGCACCGCACCGGTCCCCCGCCCAGCACCGCGCCGGCCCCCGGCCAAGTGCCCCTGCCGGCCCCTGGCCAAGTGCCCGCGCCGGCCCCTGGACCGGCCCCCGGCTCGGGCCCCGGCCGAGCACCGCACCAGCCCACGGCCAAGTGCCCGCGCCCCCGGCCCAGCACCGCGCCAGCCCCCGCCCAGCACCGCGCCGGCCCCGGCCCCAGCCCCCGGCCCCAGCCCCCGGCCGAGCACCATGCCGGCCCCCGGCCCAGCACCCGGCCGAGCACCGCACCGGCCCCCGGCCCAGCACCGCACCAGCCCCCGGCCGAGCACCGCACCGGCCCCCGGCCCAGCACCGCGCCAGCCCCCGGCATGGCCCCCGGCCCAGCACCGCGCCGGCCCCCGCCCAGCACCGTGCCGGCCCCGGCCCTCGGCCCAGCACCGCGCTGGCCCCTGCCCCCGGCCCAGCACCGCGCTGGCCCCCGGCACGCACCACCGGCCCAGCACCGTGCCAGCCCCCGGCCGAGCACCGCGTCGGCCCCGAACCCCGGCTCAGCACCACACCGGCCCCGGCCCCAGGCCCAGCACCGCGCCGGCCCCCGGCCGAGCACTGTGCCGGCCCCCAGCCCGGCCCCTGGCCCAGCACCGCGCCGGTCCCGGCGAAGTGCCCGCACCGCCGGCCCAGCATCGCGCCGGCCTCCGGCCCAGCATTGCGCCGGCCCTCGGCCCCGCGCCCCCGGCACGGCCCCCGGCCCAGCACCATGCCGGCCCCTGGCCCGGCCCCCGGCCCAGCACCGCGCCGGCCCCCGCCCAGCACCGTGCCGGCCCCGGCCCCCGGCCCAGCACCGCGCCGGCCCCGGCCCCCGGCCCAGCACTGCGCCGGCCCCCGGCTGAGCACCACACCGGCCCCTGGCCTGGCCCCCGGCCCAGCACCACGCCGGTCCCCGGCGAAGTGCCCGCACCGCCGGCCCAGCATCGCGCCGGCCCCCGGCCCCCGGCACGGCCCCCGGCCCAGCACCGCGCCGGCCCCGGCTCCGGCCCTCGGCCCAGCACTATGCCGGCCCCGGCCCAGCACCGCGCTGGCCCCTGCCCCTGGCCCAGCACTGCGCTGGCCCCTGGCCAAGTGCCCGCACCACCGGCCCAGCACCGCGCCGGCCCCTGGCCGAGCACCGTGTCGGCCCTGAACCCCGGCTCAGCACCGCACCGGCCCCTGCCCCCGGCCTAGCACCACACCGGCCCCAGCCCCCGGCCTAGCACCGCGCCGGCCCCCGGCCAAGCACTGTGCCGGCCCCCAGCCCGGCCCCTGGCCCAGCACCGCGCCGGCCCCCGCCCAGCACCGTGCTGGCTCCGGCCCCCGGCTGAGCACCACACCGGCCCCTGGCCTGGCCCCCGGCCCAGCACCGCGCCGGTCCCCGGCGAAGTGCCCGCACCGCTGGCCCAGCATCGCGCCGGCCCCCGGCCCCCGGCACGGCCCCCGGCCCAGCACCGCGCCGGCCCCTGGCCGAGCACCACGCCGGCCCCTGGCCCGGCCCCCGGCCCAGCACCGCGCCGGCCCCCGCCCAGCACCGTGCCGGCCCCCACCTCATGGCTCCTCCGGCCATGCCTTTCCGCCCCTGCTCGATTAAAGAGCCCTTTAATACCCAATCTTCTCTCTCCATTAAGGCACTTCTACACTTCAATGAAGTCACCTTTCAATCTTCTTTTGATAAGAAGGGAGGCTGAGGGTTCTCACCAGAGAGCCCAAAGGATGGCTCCTCCGGCCGTGCCGTTCCACCCCCGCGGCCCCCGCCTCCCATGGCTCCTCCGGCCGTGCCGTTCCGCCCCCGCGGCCCCCCCTCCCATGGCTCCTCCGGCCGTGCTGCCCCCCCTTTGCGTGCAGGAGGTCAGGGCAGGCCAAGCTTCGGAGCGGAGCGTGGGCCCCGCCCGCTGGTGCCATGGTAACCCCTGACTAAGGCGCCACTTTTGGAAAATGTGCTGAGGGGAAGTGGCTGCTTCCCCTGCACCCCCCTAGCTACGTTACTGGTGGGGACCACTGCCGGGGCACTATTTCAGCCCCACATTTTTGGGTGGACCTCCCACAGTGGGAGCTGCAGAGCACTCCCCCGCGACACACAAACACACACCCCCTGGTGTTTGGAGGGGAACAGGGGAAAGGACAAAAGAAGCAAGAGAAGAGAAGAAAGGAGGGAGGGCTGGAGGAAAAGGGGAAACAAAACGGACAAACCCCAATGTCCCCAGTGATTCTAAGGGACAAAATCCCGGGTGTGGAATAAAATTCTGCCTCCTCAAGCTCGTGTTTTCCATGCCTAGAATTCAACTCTCACCCGATGGATCAGACTGAACAGGTTTCAAACCTCGAGGAGGCTCTTACCTTCTACACAGGGACGTCTGCTTTCTAGTACAATCACGAAAAGGGAAGGAGAAAACTCGACAGAGGTTCCTCCTGCCGCTCACCTACGTGAACCCGAATGTTCTCTCAGTCCTCAAAGAGAGACCTCGAGACAGAGACGTGCTGAAGCAAAGCCCCAGGGGTCTCTGAGCTTTCCCGGGCCATTCGCCTCTGTCCTGCCTGGCTGATGTCAGCATCTCTCTGTGAGGTCACCACCTTTGACCAATAGTCTGAGGTCCTGCAAAAGGCCTTTGTGATGTCACTGCCACGCCCCTCCCTTGTGGTGCTAATGTCCTGCCCCTGGCCAGGCACTTGGGAGCTTTGAGCTACTCCCTGTGGATCACCCCACTCAAGGCGTGTTCATTCTAGGAAGCAAGCCGACTAGACAGTAAAACCTCAGACGCTGCTCCCAATGCTACACTCCGTTTTTCAGAAATTAGTAGACTTGATGGCCAGAAGAGACCATTAGAGCATCTAATCTGACCCCCTGCATGTCACAGGCCTCCTGTATGACACCATAGCTACTTTGGGGGCAAACACATTCCAGAAAGGCATCTAGTCTTCATTAAATGACATCAAGAGAGGGCGAATCCACCACTTTCCTTGGTAGCTTGTTCCTGTGGTGAATCATTCTCGCTGTTGAATATTTGTGCTTTATTTGTAATATGAATTTGTCTCTTTTCACCTTCCAGCCACTGGGTCTTGTTCTGCCTTTCTCTGCTCGATTAAAGAGCCCTTTAATACCCAATCTTTTCTCTCCATTAAAGCACTTCAACACTTCAATGAAGTCACCTTTCAATCTTCTTTTGATAAGCTAAACAGGTTGAGCTCTTTCAATCGCTCACTAGAAGGCATTTTTCTCCAGCCCTCAGAACATTTGCTGGCTCTTTGCTGCCCCAGCTCCAATTTCACAACATCTTTTTCAAAGGAGGACACCAAAACTGGATGCAGTATTCCAATATCAGTCTCACTGATGCCGTGTCACCTCCTGTGACGCTATTGACATAATCTGTAACTGTATAGATCACCGTTGCCACCACTGTTATATATTTGCAGCCAATATTGTACAAAGGTTGTCGTGGAAGGGGTCTATGGAGAGGTTCTGATTGGCTGATTATAATTATGCTATTTGTATATGTGTATCAGTTTTGTAGTTGACGTTCTGAATATTGGCTCTATACTGTCTGTATTTCAAGCTTGTGCTATGCTTCTGGGGAACACCCCAGACAAGTTGGTGTTAGTTCTGCCTAGCCTGCTTGATGGCCCACTAAGGACCATGAGCTATACAATTGACCCATTGAGAGAAGGTGGATACACCTTGTGACTCAGCAAGGCATGCAGGGACCTGCTTATGGACAGAACTCTAAGGTTTTTCTATGCCACATGCTGGATAGAGTGTTCTTGGGACAAAGAAAGCAAAGACCACACGGCAAGAGACTATAAAAGGCTGATGCCTCGTCTCCATCTTGTCTTCAATCCTGCTTCATAGCTCTGGAGGGACTTTGCTATAAAAGGAAGCTCTATACAAAGGACTGAATGATCCATCCCAGCTGTGGATGTACTCCAGAGACTTGATTTGAACCTGCAGTTTATTCTATCACTGCTACAAGCCTGAACCAAGAACTTTGCCATTACTGTATGCAGGGCTGGCTTTAGGAAGTGTGGGCCCAATTTGAACATTTTAGGCGGGGCCCCGACAGGGATGATTAAAAAAAAACACGTAACCCCCCCCCTTCATTTCTTCCATGTATTATTTACTTTCCATAACTATATAAATAAAATTAAAATTATATATTACATACATTGCTAGCCGGAGGCAGGGCAGGGGCTGACTGGAGGTAGGGTCTGCCTGGAGGCAGGGCAAGGCGTGTGGGGCTGGCTGCGGGCAGGGGGTGTGGGGCTGGCTGGATACAGGGGCTGGCTGCGGGCAGGGCAGGGGTGCAGCAGGGGCTGGCTGCAGGCACTGGCTGGCTGGGGCAGGGGGTGCAGCAGGGGCTGGCTGCAGGCAGGGAGTGCGGGGCTGGCTGCAGGCAGGGGCTGGCTGGAGACAGGGGCTGGTGGGGGTAGGGGGTGCGGGTCTGGCTGGAGACAGGGGCTGGCTGCAGGCAGGGTAGGGAGTGCGGGGCTGGTGCGGGCAGGGGGTGCAGCAGGGGCTGGCTGCAGGCAGGGGGTGCAGCAGGGGCTGGCTGTGGGCAGGGGGTGCGGGGCTGGCTGGAGACAGGGGCTGGCTGCAGGCAGGGTAGGGGGTGCGGGGCTGGTGCGGGCAGGGGGTGCAGCAGGGGCTGGCTGCAGGCAGGGGCTGGCTGGAGACGGGCTGGTGGGGGCAGGGGGTGCGGGGCTGGAGGCAGGGCAGGGGGTGCAGCAGGGGCTGGCTGCAGGCAGGGCAGGGGCCCCCCTGCTTCTACCACCTTGGCCCTTTAAATAGCTGCCGGAGCCCTGGGGAAGCTGTGGGGCTCTCGTGGCTATTTAGAGGACCGAGGCAGCAGAGGCAGCTGGAGCGCCGGCACTTTAAATAGCCCCCGGAGCCCCCTGCTACCCCAGGGCTCTGGTCCAAGCACTAGACTCCTCCCCATAAGCACCATAGCTCCCCCGTCTCCTCCACTGGTACATAAAACTACAAGTCCCAGAATCCCTTGCTTCCGCCATCCCACCTCCTGAAGGGGCAGCCAATGGGCCGGAGCCGTTTGCTGATTGGCAGGTGCGCGGGCCAGTCGGGGCGAGCCCGGTCCCGGCGCGTGGTGGCAGTAGGCGATGGCGGCGCTGGGCTGGGAGCGGGCGCTGCGGCTCGTGCTGTGCGCGCTGGGGCTGGTGCTCTCCGTGTACGCGCTGCACATGGAGAGCTCGCGGGAGCGGGACCCCGGGTACCGGGCCATGTGCGACCTGAGCCCCTCCGTCAGCTGCTCCAAGGTCTTCACCTCCAGGTGAGCGGGGGGGACCGGCCCCATTGCAACCCTTCGCCCCATGGCATGACTCCCCCTTCCCCCATTGCAACCCCTGACACCATGACATGACTCCCCCTTGCTCCTCTGCAACCCCCCGCCCCATGGCATGACTCCCCTTTGCCAAGCACCCTTCAGAGCTTCCTGTGATAAACTGCGAACTTTGGACAATAGCGGGGTGCTAGGAAGGGTCACCCCCTTGTGTTGCTGTGACAATGCGGTTTTGGCGGAACCCAACTGAGAGTGCCAACTCAGGACAAATTGCTAAAACAGGGCAGTTACAGCCCAAGGCTGGGGGTTTTCCACCTCTAAGGCAAACCAAACCAGCCAGACTAGG
>NW_027054567.1:0-11281 GCF_011386835.1 Chrysemys picta bellii
TGCTAGAGATGCAGTGCCTGGTGTCAGAGACCTGTGGCCCCTTAGAGACTAGCAAACCTGGTTTGCTAGAGATGCAGTGCTTGGTGTCAGACCTGTGGCCCCTTAGAGACTAGCAAACCTGGTTTGCTAGAGATGCAGTGCCTGGTGTCACAGACCTGTGGCCCCTTAGAGACTAGCAAACCTGGTTTGCTAGAGATGCAGTGCCTTGTGTCAGAGACCTGTGGCCCCTTAGAGACTAGCAAACCTGGTTTGCTAGAGATGCAGTGCCTTGTGTCAGAGACCTGTGGCCCCTTAGAGACTAGCAAACTTGGTTTGCTAGAGATGCAGTGCCTTGTGTCAGAGACCTGTGGCCCCTTAGAGACTAGCAAAATTGGTTTGCTAGAGATGCAGTGCCTTGTGTCAGAGACCTGTGGCCCCTTAGAGACTAGCAAAATTGGTTTGCTAGAGATGCAGTGCCTTGTGTCAGAGACCTGTGGCCCCTTAGAGACTAGCAAACCTGGTTTGCTAGCGATGCAGTGCCTTGTGTCACAGGCCTGTGGCCCCTTAGAGACTAGCAAACTTGGTTTGCTAGCGATGCAGTGCCTTGTGTCACAGGCCTGTGGCCCCTTAGAGACTAGCAAACCTGGTTTGCTAGCGATGCAGTGCCTGGTGTCAGAGACCTGTGGCCCCTTAGAGACTAGCAAACCTGGTTTGCTAGAGATGCAGTGCCTTGTGTCAGAGACCTGTGGCCCCTTAGAGACTAGCAAACTTGGTTTGCTAGAGATGCAGTGCCTGGTGTCAGAGACCTGTGGCCCCTTAGAGACTAGCAAACCTGGTTTGCTAGAGATGCAGTGCCTGGTGTCAGGCCTGTGGCCCCTTAGAGACTAGCAAACCTGGTTTGCTAGAGATGCAGTGCCTGGTGTCAGGCCTGTGGCCCCTTAGAGACTAGCAAACCTGGTTTGCTAGAGATGCAGTGCCTGGTGTCAGGCCTGTGGCCCCTTAGAGATTAGCAAACCTGGTTTGCTAGAGATGCAGTGCCTGGTGTCAGGCCTGTGGCCCCTTAGAGACTAGCAAACCTGGTTTGCTAGAGATGCAGTGCCTGGTGTCAGGCCTGTGGCCCCTTAGAGACTAGCAAACTTGGTTTGCTAGAGATGCAGTGCCTTGTGTCAGAGACCTGTGGCCCCTTAGAGACTAGCAAACCTGGTTTGCTAGAGATGCAGTGCCTTGTGTCAGAGACCTGTGGCCCCTTAGAGACTAGCAAACTTGGTTTGCTAGAGATGCAGTGCCTTGTGTCAGAGACCTGTGGCCCCTTAGAGACTAGCAAACCTGGTTTGCTAGAGATGCAGTGCCTTGTGTCAGAGACCTGTGGCCCCTTAGAGACTAGCAAACTTGGTTTGCTAGAGATGCAGTGCCTTGTGTCAGAGACCTGTGGCCCCTTAGAGACTAGCAAACTTGGTTTGCTAGAGATGCAGTGCCTTGTGTCAGAGACCTGTGGCCCCTTAGAGACTAGCAAACCTGGTTTGCTAGAGATGCAGTGCCTTGTGTCAGAGACCTGTGGCCCCTTAGAGACTAGCAAACCTGGTTTGCTAGAGATGCAGTGCCTTGTGTCAGAGACCTGTGGCCCCTTAGAGACTAGCAAACTTGGTTTGCTAGAGATGCAGTGCCTTGTGTCAGAGACCTGTGGCCCCTTAGAGACTAGCAAACCTGGTTTGCTAGAGATGCAGTGCCTTGTGTCAGAGACCTGTGGCCCCTTAGAGACTAGCAAACCTGGTTTGCTAGAGATGCAGTGCCTTGTGTCAGAGACCTGTGGCCCCTTAGAGACTAGCAAACCTGGTTTGCTAGAGATGCAGTGCCTTGTGTCAGAGACCTGTGGCCCCTTAGAGACTAGCAAACCTGGTTTGCTAGAGATGCAGTGCCTTGTGTCAGAGACCTGTGGCCCCTTAGAGACTAGCAAACTTGGTTTGCTAGAGATGCAGTGCCTTGTGTCAGAGACCTGTGGCCCCTTAGAGACTAGCAAACTTGGTTTGCTAGAGATGCAGTGCCTTGTGTCAGAGACCTGTGGCCCCTTAGAGACTAGCAAACTTGGTTTGCTAGAGATGCAGTGCCTTGTGTCAGAGACCGGTGGCCCCTTAGAGACTAGCAAACTTGGTTTGCTAGAGATGCAGTGCCTTGTGTCAGAGACCTGTGGCCCCTTAGAGACTAGCAAACTTGGTTTGCTAGAGATGCAGTGCCTTGTGTCAGAGACCTGTGGCCCCTTAGAGACTAGCAAACTTGGTTTGCTAGAGATGCAGTGCCTTGTGTCAGAGACCTGTGGCCCCTTAGAGACTAGCAAACTTGGTTTGCTAGAGATGCAGTGCCTTGTGTCAGAGACCTGTGGCCCCTTAGAGACTAGCAAACTTGGTTTGCTAGAGATGCAGTGCCTTGTGTCAGAGACCTGTGGCCCCTTAGAGACTAGCAAACTTGGTTTGCTAGAGATGCAGTGCCTTGTGTCAGAGACCTGTGGCCCCTTAGAGACTAGCAAACTTGGTTTGCTAGCGATGCAGTGCCTTGTGTCAGAGACCTGTGGCCCCTTAGAGACTAGCAAACTTGGTTTGCTAGCGATGCAGTGCCTTGTGTCAGAGACCTGTGGCCCCTTAGAGACTAGCAAACTTGGTTTGCTAGCGATGCAGTGCCTTGTGTCAGAGACCTGTGGCCCCTTAGAGACTAGCAAACTTGGTTTGCTAGCGATGCAGTGCCTTGTGTCACAGGACTGTGGCCCCTTAGAGACTAGCAAACCTGGTTTGCTAGCGATGCAGTGCCTTGTGTCACAGGCCTGTGGCCCCTTAGAGACTAGCAAACTTGGTTTGCTAGCGATGCAGTGTCTTGTGTCACAGGCCTGTGGCCCCTTAGAGACTAGCAAACTTGGTTTGCTAGCGATGCAGTGCCTTGTGTCAGAGACCTGTGGCCCCTTAGAGACTAGCAAACTTGGTTTGCTAGCGATGCAGTGCCTTGTGTCAGAGACCTGTGGCCCCTTAGAGACTAGCAAACTTGGTTTGCTAGCGATGCAGTGCCTTGTGTCAGAGACCTGTGGCCCCTTAGAGACTAGCAAACCTGGTTTGCTAGAGATGCAGTGCCTGGTGTCAGGCCTGTGGCCCCTTAGAGACTAGCAAACTTGGTTTGCTAGCGATGCAGTGCCTGGTGTCAGGCCTGTGGCCCCTTAGAGACTAGCAAACCTGGTTTGCTAGAGATGCAGTGCCTGGTGTCAGGCCTGTGGCCCCTTAGAGACTAGCAAACCTGGTTTGCTAGAGATGCAGAGCCTCGTGTCAGGCCTGTGGCCCCTTAGAGACTAGCAAACCTCGTTTGCTAGAGATGCAGTGCCTGGTGTCAGGCCTGTGGCCCCTTAGAGACTAGCAAACCTGGTTTGCTAGAGATGCAGTGCCTGGTGTCAGGCCTGTGGCCCCTTAGAGACTAGCAAACTTGGTTTGCTAGAGATGCAGTGCCTTGTGTCAGAGACCTGTGGCCCCTTAGAGACTAGCAAACTTGGTTTGCTAGAGATGCAGTGCCTTGTGTCACAGACCTGTGGCCCCTTAGAGACTAGCAAACCTGGTTTGCTAGAGATGCAGTGCCTTGTGTCAGAGACCTGTGGCCCCTTAGAGACTAGCAAACTTGGTTTGCTAGAGATGCAGTGCCTTGTGTCAGAGACCTGTGGCCCCTTAGAGACTAGCAAACCTGGTTTGCTAGAGATGCAGTGCCTGGTGTCAGGCCTGTGGCCCCTTAGAGACTAGCAAACCTGGTTTGCTAGAGATGCAGTGCCTTGTGTCAGAGACCTGTGGCCCCTTAGAGACTAGCAAACTTGGTTTGCTAGCGATGCAGTGCCTTGTGTCAGAGACCTGTGGCCCCTTAGAGACTAGCAAACTTGGTTTGCTAGCGATGCAGTGCCTTGTGTCAGAGACCTGTGGCCCCTTAGAGACTAGCAAACCTGGTTTGCTAGAGATGCAGTGCCTGGTGTCAGGCCTGTGGCCCCTTAGAGACTAGCAAACTTGGTTTGCTAGCGATGCAGTGCCTGGTGTCAGGCCTGTGGCCCCTTAGAGACTAGCAAACCTGGTTTGCTAGAGATGCAGTGCCTGGTGTCAGGCCTGTGGCCCCTTAGAGACTAGCAAACTTGGTTTGCTAGCGATGCAGTGCCTGCTGTCAGGCCTGTGGCCCCTTAGAGACTAGCAAACCTGGTTTGCTAGAGATGCAGTGCCTGGTGTCAGGCCTGTGGCCCAATAGAGACTAGCAAACCTGGTTTGCTAGAGATGCAGAGCCTGGTGTCAGGCCTGTGGCCCCTTAGAGACTAGCAAACCTCGTTTGCTAGAGATGCAGTGCCTGGTGTCAGGCCTGTGGCCCCTTAGAGACTAGCAAACCTGGTTTGCTAGAGATGCAGTGCCTGGTGTCAGGCCTGTGGCCCCTTAGCGACTAGCAAACTTGGTTTGCTAGAGATGCAGTGCCTTGTGTCAGAGACCTGTGGCCCCTTAGAGACTAGCAAACTTGGTTTGCTAGAGATGCAGTGCCTTGTGTCACAGACCTGTGGCCCCTTAGAGACTAGCAAACTTGGTTTGCTAGAGATGCAGTGCCTTGTGTCAGAGACCTGTGGCCCCTTAGAGACTAGCAAACTTGGTTTGCTAGCGATGCAGTGCCTTGTGTCAGAGACCTGTGGCCCCTTAGAGACTAGCAAACTTGGTTTGCTAGCGATGCAGTGCCTTGTGTCAGAGACCTGTGGCCCCTTAGAGACTAGCAAACTTGGTTTGCTAGCGATGCAGTGCCTTGTGTCAGAGACCTGTGGCCCCTTAGAGACTAGCAAACTTGGTTTGCTAGCGATGCAGTGCCTTGTGTCAGAGACCTGTGGCCCCTTAGAGACTAGCAAACTTGGTTTGCTAGCGATGCAGTGCCTTGTGTCAGAGACCTGTGGCCCCTTAGAGACTAGCAAACTTGGTTTGCTAGCGATGCAGTGCCTTGTGTCAGAGACCTGTGGCCCCTTAGAGACTAGCAAACTTGGTTTGCTAGCGATGCAGTGCCTTGTGTCAGAGACCTGTGGCCCCTTAGAGACTAGCAAACTTGGTTTGCTAGCGATGCAGTGCCTTGTGTCAGAGACCTGTGGCCCCTTAGAGACTAGCAAACTTGGTTTGCTAGCGATGCAGTGCCTTGTGTCAGAGACCTGTGGCCCCTTAGAGACTAGCAAACTTGGTTTGCTAGCGATGCAGTGCCTTGTGTCAGAGACCTGTGGCCCCTTAGAGACTAGCAAACTTGGTTTGCTAGCGATGCAGTGCCTTGTGTCAGAGACCTGTGGCCCCTTAGAGACTAGCAAACTTGGTTTGCTAGCGATGCAGTGCCTTGTGTCAGAGACCTGTGGCCCCTTAGAGACTAGCAAACTTGGTTTGCTAGCGATGCAGTGCCTTGTGTCAGAGACCTGTGGCCCCTTAGAGACTAGCAAACTTGGTTTGCTAGCGATGCAGTGCCTTGTGTCAGAGACCTGTGGCCCCTTAGAGACTAGCAAACTTGGTTTGCTAGCGATGCAGTGCCTTGTGTCAGAGACCTGTGGCCCCTTAGAGACTAGCAAACTTGGTTTGCTAGCGATGCAGTGCCTTGTGTCAGAGACCTGTGGCCCCTTAGAGACTAGCAAACTTGGTTTGCTAGCGATGCAGTGCCTTGTGTCAGAGACCTGTGGCCCCTTAGAGACTAGCAAACTTGGTTTGCTAGCGATGCAGTGCCTTGTGTCAGAGACCTGTGGCCCCTTAGAGACTAGCAAACTTGGTTTGCTAGCGATGCAGTGCCTTGTGTCAGAGACCTGTGGCCCCTTAGAGACTAGCAAACTTGGTTTGCTAGCGATGCAGTGCCTTGTGTCAGAGACCTGTGGCCCCTTAGAGACTAGCAAACTTGGTTTGCTAGCGATGCAGTGCCTTGTGTCAGAGACCTGTGGCCCCTTAGAGACTAGCAAACTTGGTTTGCTAGCGATGCAGTGCCTTGTGTCAGAGACCTGTGGCCCCTTAGAGACTAGCAAACTTGGTTTGCTAGCGATGCAGTGCCTTGTGTCAGAGACCTGTGGCCCCTTAGAGACTAGCAAACTTGGTTTGCTAGCGATGCAGTGCCTTGTGTCAGAGACCTGTGGCCCCTTAGAGACTAGCAAACTTGGTTTGCTAGCGATGCAGTGCCTTGTGTCAGAGACCTGTGGCCCCTTAGAGACTAGCAAACTTGGTTTGCTAGCGATGCAGTGCCTTGTGTCACAGGCCTGTGGCCCCTTAGAGACTAGCAAACTTGGTTTGCTAGCGATGCAGTGCCTTGTGTCACAGACCTGTGGCCCCTTAGAGACTAGCAAACCTGGTTTGCTAGAGATGCAGTGCCTTGTGTCAGAGACCTGTGGCCCCTTAGAGACTAGCAAACTTGGTTTGCTAGAGATGCAGTGCCTTGTGTCAGAGACCTGTGGCCCCTTAGAGAATAGCAAACCTGGTTTGCTAGAGATGCAGTGCCTGGTGTCAGGCCTGTGGCCCCTTAGAGACTAGCAAACCTGGTTTGCTAGAGATGCAGTGCCTGGTGTCAGGCCTGTGGCCCCTTAGAGACTAGCAAACTTGGTTTGCTAGAGATGCAGTGCCTTGTGTCAGAGACCTGTGGCCCCTTAGAGACTAGCAAACTTGGTTTGCTAGAGATGCAGTGCCTTGTGTCACAGACCTGTGGCCCCTTAGAGACTAGCAAACCTGGTTTGCTAGAGATGCAGTGCCTTGTGTCAGAGACCTGTGGCCCCTTAGAGACTAGCAAACTTGGTTTGCTAGAGATGCAGTGCCTTGTGTCAGAGACCTGTGGCCCCTTAGAGACTAGCAAACCTGGTTTGCTAGAGATGCAGTGCCTGGTGTCAGAGGCCTGTGGCCCCTTAGAGACTAGCAAACCTGGTTTGCTAGATATGCAGTGCCTGGTGTCAGGCCTGTGGCCCCTTAGAGACTAGCAAACCTGGTTTGCTAGAGATGCAGTGCCTGGTGTCAGGCCTGTGGCCCCTTAGAGACTAGCAAACCTGGTTTGCTAGAGATGCAGTGCCTGGTGTCAGGCCTGTGGCCACTTAGAGACTAGCAAACTTGGTTTGCTAGAGATGCAGTGCCTTGTGTCAGAGACCTGTGGCCAATTAGAGACTAGCAAACCTGGTTTGCTAGAGATGCAGTGCCTTGTGTCAGAGACCTGTGGCCCCTTAGAGACTAGCAAACTTGGTTTGCTAGCGATGCAGTGCCTTGTGTCAGAGACCTGTGGCCCCTTAGAGACTAGCAAACTTGGTTTGCTAGCGATGCAGTGCCTTGTGTCAGAGACCTGTGGCCCCTTAGAGACTAGCAAACTTGGTTTGCTAGCGATGCAGTGCCTTGTGTCAGAGACCTGTGGCCCCTTAGAGACTAGCAAACTTGGTTTGCTAGCGATGCAGTGCCTTGTGTCAGAGACCTGTGGCCCCTTAGAGACTAGCAAACTTGGTTTGCTAGCGATGCAGTGCCTTGTGTCAGAGACCTGTGGCCCCTTAGAGACTAGCAAACTTGGTTTGCTAGAGATGCAGTGCCTTGTGTCACAGGCCTGTGGCCCCTTAGAGACTAGCAAACTTGGTTTGCTAGCGATGCAGTGCCTTGTGTCACAGACCTGTGGCCCCTTAGAGACTAGCAAACCTGGTTTGCTAGAGATGCAGTGCCTTGTGTCAGAGACCTGTGGCCCCTTAGAGACTAGCAAACTTGGTTTGCTAGAGATGCAGTGCCTTGTGTCACAGACCTGTGGCCCCTTAGAGACTAGCAAACCTGGTTTGCTAGAGATGCAGTGCCTTGTGTCAGAGACCTGTGGCCCCTTAGAGACTAGCAAACTTGGTTTGCTAGAGATGCAGTGCCTTGTGTCAGAGACCTGTGGCCCCTTAGAGACTAGCAAACCTGGTTTGCTAGAGATGCAGTGCCTGGTGTCAGAGGCCTGTGGCCCCTTAGAGACTAGCAAACCTGGTTTGCTAGATATGCAGTGCCTGGTGTCAGGCCTGTGGCCCCTTAGAGACTAGCAAACCTGGTTTGCTAGAGATGCAGTGCCTGGTGTCAGGCCTGTGGCCCCTTAGAGACTAGCAAACCTGGTTTGCTAGAGATGCAGTGCCTGGTGTCAGGCCTGTGGCCACTTAGAGACTAGCAAACTTGGTTTGCTAGAGATGCAGTGCCTTGTGTCAGAGACCTGTGGCCAATTAGAGACTAGCAAACCTGGTTTGCTAGAGATGCAGTGCCTTGTGTCAGAGACCTGTGGCCCCTTAGAGACTAGCAAACTTGGTTTGCTAGAGATGCAGTGCCTTGTGTCAGAGACCTGTGGCCCCTTAGAGACTAGCAAACTTGGTTTGCTAGAGATGCAGTGCCTTGTGTCAGAGACCTGTGGCCCCTTAGAGACTAGCAAACTTGGTTTGCTAGAGATGCAGTGCCTTGTGTCACAGGCCTGTGGCCCCTTAGAGACTAGCAAACTTGGTTTGCTAGCGATGCAGTGCCTTGTGTCACAGACCTGTGGCCCCTTAGAGACTAGCAAACCTGGTTTGCTAGCGATGCAGTGCCTTGTGTCAGAGACCTGTGGCCCCTTAGAGACTAGCAAACTTGGTTTGCTAGAGATGCAGTGCCTTGTGTCAGAGACCTGTGGCCCCTTAGAGACTAGCAAACTTGGTTTGCTAGAGATGCAGTGCCTGGTGTCAGGCCTGTGGCCCCTTAGAGACTAGCAAACCTGGTTTGCTAGAGATGCAGTGCCTGGTGTCAGGCCTGTGGCCCCTTAGAGACTAGCAAACTGGTTTGCTAGAGATGCAGTGCCTGGTGTCAGGCCTGTGGCCCCTTAGAGACTAGCAAACTTGGTTTGCTAGAGATGCAGTGCCTTGTGTCACAGGCCTGTGGCCCCTTAGAGACTAGCAAACTTGGTTTGCTAGCGATGCAGTGCCTTGTGTCACAGACCTGTGGCCCCTTAGAGACTAGCAAACTTGGTTTGCTAGCGATGCAGTGCCTTGTGTCAGAGACCTGTGGCCCCTTAGAGACTAGCAAACTTGGTTTGCTAGAGATGCAGTGCCTTGTGTCAGAGACCTGTGGCCCCTTAGAGACTAGCAAACTTGGTTTGCTAGAGATGCAGTGCCTTGTGTCAGAGACCTGTGGCCCCTTAGAGACTAGCAAACTTGGTTTGCTAGAGATGCAGTGCCTTGTGTCACAGGCCTGTGGCCCCTTAGAGACTAGCAAACTTGGTTTGCTAGCGATGCAGTGCCTTGTGTCACAGACCTGTGGCCTCTTAGAGACTAGCAAACCTGGTTTGCTAGAGATGCAGTGCCTGGTGTCAGAGACCTGTGGCCCCTTAGAGACTAGCAAACCTGGTTTGCTAGAGATGCAGTGCCTTGTGTCAGAGACCTGTGGCCCCTTAGAGACTAGCAAACTTGGTTTGCTAGAGATGCAGTGCCTTGTGTCACAGACCTGTGGCCCCTTAGAGACTAGCAAACTTGGTTTGCTAGAGATGCAGTGCCTTGTGTCAGAGACCTGTGGCCCCTTAGAGACTAGCAAACCTGGTTTGCTAGAGATGCAGTGCCTGGTGTCAGGCCTGTGGCCCCTTAGAGACTAGCAAACCTGGTTTGCTAGAGATGCAGTGCCTGGTGTCAGGCCTGTGGCCCCTTAGAGACTAGCAAACTTGGTTTGCTAGAGATGCAGTGCCTTGTGTCAGAGACCTGTGGCCCCTTAGAGACTAGCAAACTTGGTTTGCTAGAGATGCAGTGCCTTGTGTCACAGACCTGTGGCCCCTTAGAGACTAGCAAACCTGGTTTGCTAGAGATGCAGTGCCTTGTGTCAGAGACCTGTGGCCCCTTAGAGACTAGCAAACTTGGTTTGCTAGAGATGCAGTGCCTTGTGTCACAGACCTGTGGCCCCTTAGAGACTAGCAAACCTGGTTTGCTAGAGATGCAGTGCCTTGTGTCAGAGACCTGTGGCCCCTTAGAGACTAGCAAACTTGGTTTGCTAGAGATGCAGTGCCTTGTGTCAGAGACCTGTGGCCCCTTAGAGACTAGCAAACCTGGTTTGCTAGAGATGCAGTGCCTGGTGTCAGAGGCCTGTGGCCCCTTAGAGACTAGCAAACCTGGTTTGCTAGATATGCAGTGCCTGGTGTCAGGCCTGTGGCCCCTTAGAGACTAGCAAACCTGGTTTGCTAGAGATGCAGTGCCTGGTGTCAGGCCTGTGGCCCCTTAGAGACTAGCAAACCTGGTTTGCTAGAGATGCAGTGCCTGGTGTCAGGCCTGTGGCCACTTAGAGACTAGCAAACTTGGTTTGCTAGAGATGCAGTGCCTTGTGTCAGAGACCTGTGGCCAATTAGAGACTAGCAAACCTGGTTTGCTAGAGATGCAGTGCCTTGTGTCAGAGACCTGTGGCCCCTTAGAGACTAGCAAACTTGGTTTGCTAGAGATGCAGTGCCTTGTGTCAGAGACCTGTGGCCCCTTAGAGACTAGCAAACTTGGTTTGCTAGAGATGCAGTGCCTTGTGTCAGAGACCTGTGGCCCCTTAGAGACTAGCAAACTTGGTTTGCTAGAGATGCAGTGCCTTGTGTCACAGGCCTGTGGCCCCTTAGAGACTAGCAAACTTGGTTTGCTAGCGATGCAGTGCCTTGTGTCACAGACCTGTGGCCCCTTAGAGACTAGCAAACCTGGTTTGCTAGCGATGCAGTGCCTTGTGTCAGAGACCTGTGGCCCCTTAGAGACTAGCAAACTTGGTTTGCTAGAGATGCAGTGCCTTGTGTCAGAGACCTGTGGCCCCTTAGAGACTAGCAAACTTGTTTGCTAGAGATGCAGTGCCTGGTGTCAGGCCTGTGGCCCCTTAGAGACTAGCAAACCTGGTTTGCTAGAGATGCAGTGCCTGGTGTCAGGCCTGTGGCCCCTTAGAGACTAGCAAACTTGGTTTGCTAGAGATGCAGTGCCTTGTGTCCAGGCCTGTGGCCCCTTAGAGACTAGCAAACTTGGTTTGCTAGAGATGCAGTGCCTTGTGTCACAGGACCTGTGGCCCCTTAGAGACTAGCAAACTTGGTTTGCTAGCGATGCAGTGCCTTGTGTCAGAGACCTGTGGCCCCTTAGAGACTAGCAAACTTGGTTTGCTAGAGATGCAGTGCCTTGTGTCAGAGACCTGTGGCCCCTTAGAGACTAGCAAACTTGGTTTGCTAGAGATGCAGTGCCTTGTGTCACAGGCCTGTGGCCCCTTAGAGACTAGCAAACTTGGTTTGCTAGCGATGCAGTGCCTTGTGTCACAGACCTGTGGCCCTCTTAGAGACTAGCAAACTTGGTTTGCTAGCGATGCAGTGCCTT
>NW_027054568.1:0-11269 GCF_011386835.1 Chrysemys picta bellii
CAGGCCCCTGTGGCCCCTTAGAGACTAGCAAACCTGGTTTGCTAGCGATGCAGTGCCCGGTGTCAGAGGCCTGTGGCCCCTTAGCGACTAGCAAACTTGGTTTGCTAGAGATGCAGTGCCTGGTGTCAGAGGCCTGTGGCCCCTTAGAGACTAGCAAACCTGGTTTGCTAGAGATGCAGTGCCTGGTGTCAGAGGCCTGTGGCCCCTTAGAGACTAGCAAACGTGGTTTGCTAGAGATGCAGTGCCTGGTGTCAGGCCCCTGTGGCCCCTTAGAGACTAGCAATCCTGGTTTGCTAGAGATGCAGTGCCTGGTGTCAGGCCCCTGTGGCCCCTTAGAGACTAGCAAACCTGGTTTGCTAGAGATGCAGTGCCTGGTGTCAGGCCCCTGTGGCCCCTTAGAGACTAGCAAACCTGGTTTGCTAGAGATGCAGTGCCTGGTGTCAGAGGCCTGTGGCCCCTTAGAGACTAGCAAACCTGGTTTGCTAGAGATGCAGTGCCTGGTGTCAGAGGCCTGTGGCCCCTTAGAGACTAGCAAACCTGGTTTGCTAGAGATGCAGTGCCTGGTGTCAGAGGCCTGTGGCCCCTTAGAGACTAGCAAACCTGGTTTGCTAGAGATGCAGTGCCTGGTGTCAGAGGCCTGTGGCCCCTTAGAGACTAGCAAACCTGGTTTGCTAGAGATGCAGTGCCTGGTGTCAGAGGCCTGTGGCCCCTTAGAGACTAGCAAACCTGGTTTGCTAGAGATGCAGTGCCTGGTGTCAGAGACCTGTGGCCCCTTAGAGACTAGCAAACCTGGTTTGCTAGAGATGCAGTGCCTGGTGTCAGAGACCTGTGGCCCCTTAGAGACTAGCAAACTTGGTTTGCTAGCGATGCAGTGCCTGGTGTCAGAGGCCTGTGGCCCCTTAGAGACTAGCAAACCTGGTTTGCTAGAGATGCAGTGCCTGGTGTCAGAGGCCTGTGGCCCCTTAGAGACTAGCAAACCTGGTTTGCTAGAGATGCAGTGCCTGGTGTCAGAGGCCTGTGGCCCCTTAGAGACTAGCAAACCTGGTTTGCTAGAGATGCAGTGCCTGGTGTCAGAGACCTGTGGCCCCTTAGAGACTAGCAAACCTGGTTTGCTAGAGATGCAGTGCCTGGTGTCAGAGACCTGTGGCCCCTTAGAGACTAGCAAACCTGGTTTGCTAGAGATGCAGTGCCTGGTGTCAGAGACCTGTGGCCCCTTAGAGACTAGCAAACTTGGTTTGCTAGAGATGCAGTGCCTTGTGTCAGAGACCTGTGGCCCCTTAGAGACTAGCAAACTTGGTTTGCTAGCGATGCAGTGCCTTGTGTCACAGACCTGTGGCCCCTTAGAGACTAGCAAACCTGGTTTGCTAGCGATGCAGTGCCTGGTGTCAGAGACCTGTGGCCCCTTAGAGACTAGCAAACTTGGTTTGCTAGCGATGCAGTGCCTTGTGTCACAGGCCTGTGGCCCCTTAGAGACTAGCAAACCTGGTTTGCTAGCGATGCAGTGCCTTGTGTCAGAGACCTGTGGCCCCTTAGAGACTAGCAAACCTTGGTTTGCTAGCGATGCAGTGCCTTGTGTCAGAGACCTGTGGCCCCTTAGAGACTAGCAAACCTGGTTTGCTAGTGATGCAGTGCCTTGTGTCAGAGACCTGTGGCCCCTTAGAGACTAGCAAACCTGGTTTGCTAGCGATGCAGTGCCTTGTGTCAGAGACCTGTGGCCCCTTAGAGACTAGCAAACTTGGTTTGCTAGAGATGCAGTGCCTTGTGTCAGAGACCTGTGGCCCCTTAGAGACTAGCAAACTTGGTTTGCTAGAGATGCAGTGCCTTTTGTCACAGGCCTGTGGCCCCTTAGAGACTAGCAAACTTGGTTTGCTAGAGATGCAGTGCCTTGTGTCACAGGCCTGTGGCCCCTTAGAGACTAGCAAACTTGGTTTGCTAGCGATGCAGTGCCTTGTGTCACAGGCCTGTGCCCCTTAGAGACTAGCAAACTTGGTTTGCTAGCGATGCAGTGCCTTGTGTCACAGGCCTGTGGCCCCTTAGAGACTAGCAAACTTGGTTTGCTAGCGATGCAGTGCCTGGTGTCAGAGACCTGTGGCCCCTTAGAGACTAGCAAACCTGGTTTGCTAGAGATGCAGTGCCTGGTGTCAGAGACCTGTGGCCCCTTAGAGACTAGCAAACCTGGTTTGCTAGAGATGCAGTGCCTGGTGTCAGAGACCTGTGGCCCCTTAGAGACTAGCAAACCTGGTTTGCTAGAGATGCAGTGCCTGGTGTCAGAGACCTGTGGCCCCTTAGAGACTAGCAAACTTGGTTTGCTAGCGATGCAGTGCCTTGTGTCAGAGACCTGTGGCCCCTTAGAGACTAGCAAACCTGGTTTGCTAGCGATGCAGTGCCTTGTGTCACAGACCTGTGGCCCCTTAGAGACTAGCAAACCTGGTTTGCTAGCGATGCAGTGCCTGGTGTCAGAGACCTGTGGCCCCTTAGAGACTAGCAAACTTGGTTTGCTAGCGATGCAGTGCCTTGTGTCACAGGCCTGTGGCCCCTTAGAGACTAGCAAACCTGGTTTGCTAGCGATGCAGTGCCTTGTGTCAGAGACCTGTGGCCCCTTAGAGACTAGCAAACCTGGTTTGCTAGCGATGCAGTGCCTTGTGTCAGAGACCTGTGGCCCCTTAGAGACTAGCAAACCTGGTTTGCTAGCGATGCAGTGCCTTGTGTCAGAGACCTGTGGCCCCTTAGAGACTAGCAAACCTGGTTTGCTAGCGATGCAGTGCCTTGTGTCAGAGACCTGTGGCCCCTTAGAGACTAGCAAACTTGGTTTGCTAGAGATGCAGTGCCTTGTGTCAGAGACCTGTGGCCCCTTAGAGACTAGCAAACTTGGTTTGCTAGAGATGCAGTGCCTTTTGTCACAGGCCTGTGGCCCCTTAGAGACTAGCAAACTTGGTTTGCTAGAGATGCAGTGCCTTGTGTCACAGGCCTGTGGCCCCTTAGAGACTAGCAAACTTGGTTTGCTAGCGATGCAGTGCCTTGTGTCACAGGCCTGTGCCCCTTAGAGACTAGCAAACTTGGTTTGCTAGCGATGCAGTGCCTTGTGTCACAGGCCTGTGGCCCCTTAGAGACTAGCAAACTTGGTTTGCTAGCGATGCAGTGCCTTGTGTCACAGGCCTGTGGCCCCTTAGAGACTAGCAAACTTGGTTTGCTAGCGATGCAGTGCCTTGTGTCACAGGCCTGTGGCCCCTTAGAGACTAGCAAACCTGGTTTGCTAGAGATGCAGTGCCTTGTGTCAGAGACCTGTGGCCCCTTAGAGACTAGCAAACCTGGTTTGCTAGAGATGCAGTGCCTTGTGTCAGAGACCTGTGGCCCCTTAGAGACTAGCAAACTTGGTTTGCTAGAGATGCAGTGCCTTGTGTCAGAGACCTGTGGCCCCTTAGAGACTAGCAAACTTGGTTTGCTAGAGATGCAGTGCCTTGTGTCAGAGACCTGTGGCCCCTTAGAGACTAGCAAACTTGGTTTGCTAGAGATGCAGTGCCTTGTGTCAGAGACCTGTGGCCCCTTAGAGACTAGCAAACCTGGTTTGCTAGAGATGCAGTGCCTTGTGTCACAGGCCTGTGGCCCCTTAGAGACTAGCAAACCTGGTTTGCTAGCGATGCAGTGCCTTGTGTCAGAGACCTGTGGCCCCTTAGAGACTAGCAAACCTGGTTTGCTAGCGATGCAGTGCCTTGTGTCAGAGACCTGTGGCCCCTTAGAGACTAGGAAACCTGGTTTGCTAGCGATGCAGTGCCTTGTGTCACAGACCTGTGGCCCCTTAGAGACTAGCAAACTTGGTTTGCTAGCGATGCAGTGCCTTGTGTCACAGACCTGTGGCCCCTTAGAGACTAGCAAACCTGGTTTGCTAGAGATGCAGTGCCTTGTGTCACAGACCTGTGGCCCCTTAGAGACTAGCAAACCTGGTTTGCTAGGGATGCAGTGCCTAGTGTCAGAGACCTGTGGCCCCTTAGAGACTAGCAAACCTGGTTTGCTAGAGATGCAGTGCCTAGTGTCAGAGACCTGTGGCCCCTTAGAGACTAGCAAACTTGGTTTGCTAGAGATGCAGTGCCTAGTGTCAGAGACCTGTGGCCCCTTAGAGACTAGCAAACTTGGTTTGCTAGAGATGCAGTGCCTTGTGTCAGAGACCTGTGGCCCCTTAGAGACTAGCAAACTTGGTTTGCTAGAGATGCAGTGCCTTGTGTCACAGGCCTGTGGCCCCTTAGAGACTAGCAAACCTGGTTTGCTAGAGATGCAGTGCCTTGTGTCAGAGACCTGTGGCCCCTTAGAGACTAGCAAACCTGGTTTGCTAGAGATGCAGTGCCTTGTGTCACAGACCTGTGGCCCCTTAGAGACTAGCAAACCTGGTTTGCTAGCGATGCAGTGCCCTGTGTCACAGACCTGTGGCCCCTTAGAGACTAGCAAACTTGGTTTGCTAGAGATGCAGTGCCTTGTGTCAGAGACCTGTGGCCCCTTAGAGACTAGCAAACTTGGTTTGCTAGAGATGCAGTGCCTTGTGTCAGAGACCTGTGGCCCCTTAGAGACTAGCAAACCTGGTTTGCTAGAGATGCAGTGCCTTGTGTCAGAGACCTGTGGCCCCTTAGAGACTAGCAAAGTTGGTTTGCTAGAGATGCAGTGCCTAGTGTCAGAGACCTGTGGCCCCTTAGAGACTAGCAAACTTGGTTTGCTAGAGATGCAGTGCCTTGTGTCAGAGACCTGTGGCCCCTTAGAGACTAGCAAACTTGGTTTGCTAGAGATGCAGTGCCTTGTGTCAGAGACCTGTGGCCCCTTAGAGACTAGCAAACTTGGTTTGCTAGAGATGCAGTGCCTTGTGTCAGAGACCTGTGGCCCCTTAGAGACTAGCAAACCTGGTTTGCTAGAGATGCAGTGCCTTGTGTCAGAGACCTGTGGCCGCTTAGAGACTAGCAAACCTGGTTTGCTAGAGATGCAGTGCCTGGTGTCAGGCCTGTGGCCCCTTAGAGACTAGCAAACCTGGTTTGCTAGAGATGCAGTGCCTGGTGTCAGGCCTGTGGCCCCTTAGAGACTAGCAAACCTGGTTTGCTAGAGATGCAGTGCCTGGTGTCAGGCCTGTGGCCCCTTAGAGACTAGCAAACTTGGTTTGCTAGCGATGCAGTGCCTGGTGTCACAGGCCCCTGTGGCCCCTTAGAGACTAGCAAACTTGGTTTGCTAGCGATGCAGTGCCTGGTGTCACAGGCCCCTGTGGCCCCTTAGAGACTAGCAAACTTGGTTTGCTAGCGATACAGTGCCTTGTGTCACAGGCCCCTGTGGCCCCTTAGAGACTAGCAAACTTGGTTTGCTAGCGATGCAGTGCCTGGTGTCAGGCCCCTGTGGCCCCTTAGAGACTAGCAAACTTGGTTTGCTAGCGATGCAGTGCCTGGTGTCAGAGGCCTGTGGCCCCTTAGAGACTAGCAAACTTGGTTTGCTAGCGATGCAGTGCCTGGTGTCAGAGGCCCCTGTGGCCCCTTAGAGACTAGCAAACTTGGTTTGCTAGCGATGCAGTGCCTGGTGTCAGAGGCCCCTGTGGCCCCTTAGAGACTAGCAAACTTGGTTTGCTAGCGATGCAGTTACTGGTGTCACAGGCCCCTGTAGCCCCTTAGAGACTAGCAAACTTGGTTTGCTAGCGATGCAGTGCCTGGTGTCACAGGCCCCTGTGGCCCCTTAGAGACTAGCAAACCTGGTTTGCTAGCGATGCAGTGCCCGGTGTCAGAGGCCTGTGGCCCCTTAGCGACTAGCAAACTTGGTTTGCTAGAGATGCAGTGCCTGGTGTCAGAGGCCTGTGGCCCCTTAGAGACTAGCAAACCTGGTTTGCTAGAGATGCAGTGCCTGGTGTCAGAGGCCTGTGGCCCCTTAGAGACTAGCAAACGTGGTTTGCTAGAGATGCAGTGCCTGGTGTCAGGCCCCTGTGGCCCCTTAGAGACTAGCAAACCTGGTTTGCTAGAGATGCAGTGCCTGGTGTCAGGCCCCTGTGGCCCCTTAGAGACTAGCAAACCTGGTTTGCTAGAGATGCAGTGCCTGGTGTCAGGCCCCTGTGGCCCCTTAGAGACTAGCAAACCTGGTTTGCTAGAGATGCAGTGCCTGGTGTCAGAGGCCTGTGGCCCCTTAGAGACTAGCAAACCTGGTTTGCTAGAGATGCAGTGCCTGGTGTCAGAGGCCTGTGGCCCCTTAGAGACTAGCAAACCTGGTTTGCTAGAGATGCAGTGCCTGGTGTCAGAGGCCTGTGGCCCCTTAGAGACTAGCAAACCTGGTTTGCTAGAGATGCAGTGCCTGGTGTCAGAGGCCTGTGGCCCCTTAGAGACTAGCAAACCTGGTTTGCTAGAGATGCAGTGCCTGGTGTCAGAGGCCTGTGGCCCCTTAGAGACTAGCAAACCTGGTTTGCTAGAGATGCAGTGCCTGGTGTCAGAGACCTGTGGCCCCTTAGAGACTAGCAAACTTGGTTTGCTAGCGATGCAGTGCCTGGTGTCAGAGACCTGTGGCCCCTTAGAGACTAGCAAACTTGGTTTGCTAGCGATGCAGTGCCTCGTGTCAGAGGCCTGTGGCCCCTTAGAGACTAGCAAACCTGGTTTGCTAGAGATGCAGTGCCTGGTGTCAGAGGCCTGTGGCCCCTTAGAGACTAGCAAACCTGGTTTGCTAGAGATGCAGTGCCTGGTGTCAGAGGCCTGTGGCCCCTTAGAGACTAGCAAACCTGGTTTGCTAGAGATGCAGTGCCTGGTGTCAGAGACCTGTGGCCCCTTAGAGACTAGCAAACCTGGTTTGCTAGAGATGCAGTGCCTACCTGTGGGCCCCTTAGAGAAAGACCTTAGCTAGAACCTGGTTTGCTAGAGATGCAGTGCCTGGTGTCAGAGACCTGTGGCCCCTTAGAGACTAGCAAACTTGGTTTGCTAGAGATGCAGTGCCTTGTGTCAGAGACCTGTGGCCCCTTAGAGACTAGCAAACTTGGTTTGCTAGCGATGCAGTGCCTTGTGTCACAGACCTGTGGCCCCTTAGAGACTAGCAAACCTGGTTTGCTAGCGATGCAGTGCCTGGTGTCAGAGACCTGTGGCCCCTTAGAGACTAGCAAACTTGGTTTGCTAGCGATGCAGTGCCTTGTGTCACAGGCCTGTGGCCCCTTAGAGACTAGCAAACCTGGTTTGCTAGCGATGCAGTGCCTTGTGTCAGAGACCTGTGGCCCTTAGAGACTAGCAAACCTGGTTTGCTAGCGATGCAGTGCCTTGTGTCAGAGACCTGTGGCCCCTTAGAGACTAGCAAACCTGGTTTGCTAGCGATGCAGTGCCTTGTGTCAGAGACCTGTGGCCCCTTAGAGACTAGCAAACCTGGTTTGCTAGCGATGCAGTGCCTTGTGTCAGAGACCTGTGGCCCCTTAGAGACTAGCAAACTTGGTTTGCTAGAGATGCAGTGCCTTGTGTCAGAGACCTGTGGCCCCTTAGAGACTAGCAAACTTGGTTTGCTAGAGATGCAGTGCCTTTTGTCACAGGCCTGTGGCCCCTTAGAGACTAGCAAACTTGGTTTGCTAGAGATGCAGTGCCTTGTGTCACAGGCCTGTGGCCCCTTAGAGACTAGCAAACTTGGTTTGCTAGCGATGCAGTGCCTTGTGTCACAGGCCTGTGCCCCTTAGAGACTAGCAAACTTGGTTTGCTAGCGATGCAGTGCCTTGTGTCACAGGCCTGTGGCCCCTTAGAGACTAGCAAACTTGGTTTGCTAGCGATGCAGTGCCTGGTGTCAGAGACCTGTGGCCCCTTAGAGACTAGCAAACCTGGTTTGCTAGAGATGCAGTGCCTGGTGTCAGAGACCTGTGGCCCCTTAGAGACTAGCAAACCTGGTTTGCTAGAGATGCAGTGCCTGGTGTCAGAGACCTGTGGCCCCTTAGAGACTAGCAAACCTGGTTTGCTAGAGATGCAGTGCCTGGTGTCAGAGACCTGTGGCCCCTTAGAGACTAGCAAACCTGGTTTGCTAGAGATGCAGTGCCTGGTGTCAGAGACCTGTGGCCCCTTAGAGACTAGCAAACTTGGTTTGCTAGCGATGCAGTGCCTTGTGTCAGAGACCTGTGGCCCCTTAGAGACTAGCAAACCTGGTTTGCTAGCGATGCAGTGCCTGGTGTCAGAGACCTGTGGCCCCTTAGAGACTAGCAAACCTGGTTTGCTAGCGATGCAGTGCCTGGTGTCAGAGACCTGTGGCCCCTTAGAGACTAGCAAACTTGGTTTGCTAGCGATGCAGTGCCTTGTGTCACAGGCCTGTGGCCCCCTTAGAGACTAGCAAACCTGGTTTGCTAGCGATGCAGTGCCTTGTGTCAGAGACCTGTGGCCCCTTAGAGACTAGCAAACCTGGTTTGCTAGCGATGCAGTGCCTTGTGTCAGAGACCTGTGGCCCCTTAGAGACTAGCAAACCTGGTTTGCTAGCGATGCAGTGCCTTGTGTCAGAGACCTGTGGCCCCTTAGAGACTAGCAAACTTGGTTTGCTAGAGATGCAGTGCCTTGTGTCAGAGACCTGTGGCCCCTTAGAGACTAGCAAACTTGGTTTGCTAGAGATGCAGTGCCTTGTGTCAGAGGCCTGTGGCCCCTTAGAGACTAGCAAACTTGGTTTGCTAGAGATGCAGTGCCCTTTTGTCACAGGCCTGTGGCCCCTTAGAGACTAGCAAACTTGGTTTGCTAGCGATGCAGTGCCTTGTGTCACAGGCCTGTGGCCCTTAGAGACTAGCAAACTTGGTTTGCTAGCGATGCAGTGCCTTGTGTCACAGGCCTGTGGCCCCTTAGAGACTAGCAAACTTGGTTTGCTAGCGATGCAGTGCCTTGTGTCACAGGCCTGTGGCCCCTTAGAGACTAGCAAACTTGGTTTGCTAGCGATGCAGTGCCTTGTGTCACAGGCCTGTGGCCCCTTAGAGACTAGCAAACTTGGTTTGCTAGCGATGCAGTGCCTTGTGTCACAGGCCTGTGGCCCCTTAGAGACTAGCAAACCTGGTTTTGCTAGAGATGCAGTGCCTTGTGTCAGAGACCTGTGGCCCCTTAGAGACTAGCAAACTTGGTTTGCTAGAGATGCAGTGCCTTGTGTCAGAGACCTGTGGCCCCTTAGAGACTAGCAAACTTGGTTTGCTAGAGATGCAGTGCCTTGTGTCAGAGACCTGTGGCCCCTTAGAGACTAGCAAACTTGGTTTGCTAGAGATGCAGTGCCTTGTGTCAGAGACCTGTGGCCCCTTAGAGACTAGCAAACTTGGTTTGCTAGAGATGCAGTGCCTTGTGTCAGAGACCTGTGGCCCCTTAGAGACTAGCAAACTTGGTTTGCTAGAGATGCAGTGCCTTGTGTCAGAGACCTGTGGCCCCTTAGAGACTAGCAAACCTGGTTTGCTAGAGATGCAGTGCCTTGTGTCACAGGCCTGTGGCCCCTTAGAGACTAGCAAACCTGGTTTGCTAGCGATGCAGTGCCTTGTGTCAGAGACCTGTGGCCCCTTAGAGACTAGGAAACCTGGTTTGCTAGCGATGCAGTGCCTTGTGTCAGAGACCTGTGGCCCCTTAGAGACTAGGAAACCTGGTTTGCTAGCGATGCAGTGCCTTGTGTCACAGACCTGTGGCCCCTTAGAGACTAGCAAACTTGGTTTGCTAGCGATGCAGTGCCTTGTGTCACAGACCTGTGGCCCCTTAGAGACTAGCAAACCTGGTTTGCTAGAGATGCAGTGCCTTGTGTCACAGACCTGTGG
The DNA here is from genome assembly GCF_011386835.1 of Chrysemys picta bellii. Lineage (NCBI taxonomy): Eukaryota > Metazoa > Chordata > Testudines > Emydidae > Chrysemys > Chrysemys picta. Next base: position 9,722 of record NW_027054568.1, read on the forward strand.
CCCCTTAGAGACTAGCAAACCTGGTTTGCTAGGGATGCAGTGCCTAGTGTCAGAGACCTGTGGCCCCTTAGAGACTAGCAAACCTGGTTTGCTAGAGATGCAGTGCCTAGTGTCAGAGACCTGTGGCCCCTTAGAGACTAGCAAACTTGGTTTGCTAGAGATGCAGTGCCTAGTGTCAGAGACCTGTGGCCCCTTAGAGACTAGCAAACTTGGTTTGCTAGAGATGCAGTGCCTTGTGTCAGAGACCTGTGGCCCCTTAGAGACTAGCAAACTTGGTTTGCTAGAGATGCAGTGCCTTGTGTCACAGACCTGTGGCCCCTTAGAGACTAGCAAACCTGGTTTGCTAGAGATGCAGTGCCTTGTGTCACAGACCTGTGGCCCCTTAGAGACTAGCAAACCTGGTTTGCTAGCGATGCAGTGCCCTGTGTCACAGACCTGTGGCCCCTTAGAGACTAGCAAACTTGGTTTGCTAGAGATGCAGTGCCTTGTGTCAGAGACCTGTGGCCCCTTACAGACTAGCAAACTTGGTTTGCTAGAGATGCAGTGCCTTGTGTCAGAGACCTGTGGCCCCTTAGAGACTAGCAAACCTGGTTTGCTAGAGATGCAGTGCCTTGTGTCAGAGACCTGTGGCCCCTTAGAGACTAGCAAACTTGGTTTGCTAGAGATGCAGTGCCTAGTGTCAGAGACCTGTGGCCCCTTAGAGACTAGCAAACTTGGTTTGCTAGAGATGCAGTGCCTTGTGTCAGAGACCTGTGGCCCCTTAGAGACTAGCAAACTTGGTTTGCTAGAGATGCAGTGCCTTGTGTCAGAGACCTGTGGCCCCTTAGAGACTAGCAAACTTGGTTTGCTAGAGATGCAGTGCCTTGTGTCAGAGACCTGTGGCCCCTTAGAGACTAGCAAACCTGGTTTGCTAGAGATGCAGTGCCTTGTGTCAGAGACCTGTGGCCCCTTAGAGACTAGCAAACCTGGTTTGCTAGAGATGCAGTGCCTGGTGTCAGGCCTGTGGCCCCTTAGAGACTAGCAAACCTGGTTTGCTAGAGATGCAGTGCCTGGTGTCAGGCCTGTGGCCCCTTAGAGACTAGCAAACTTGGTTTGCTAGAGATGCAGTGCCTGGTGTCACAGGCCCCTGTGGCCCCTTAGAGACTAGCAAACTTGGTTTGCTAGCGATGCAGTGCCTGGTGTCACAGGCCCCTGTGGCCCCTTAGAGACTAGCAAACTTGGTTTGCTAGCGATGCAGTGCCTGGTGTCACAGGCCCCTGTGGCCCCTTAGAGACTAGCAAACTTGGTTTGCTAGCGATACAGTGCCTTGTGTCACAGGCCCCTGTGGCCCCTTAGAGACTAGCAAACTTGGTTTGCTAGCGATGCAGTGCCTGGTGTCAGAGGCCTGTGGCCCCTTAGAGACTAGCAAACTTGGTTTGCTAGCGATGCAGTGCCTGGTGTCAGAGGCCCCTGTGGCCCCTTAGAGACTAGCAAACTTGGTTTGCTAGCGATGCAGTGCCTGGTGTCAGAGGCCCCTGTGGCCCCTTAGAGACTAGCAAACTTGGTTTG
>NW_027054569.1:0-11268 GCF_011386835.1 Chrysemys picta bellii
CTAGTCTCTAAGGGGCCACAGGCCTCTGACACCAGGCACTGCATCGCTAGCAAACCAAGTTTGCTAGTCTCTAAGGGGCCACAGGCCTCTGACACCGGGCACTGCATCGCTAGCAAACCAGGTTTGCTAGTCTCTAAGGGGCCACAGGCCTCTGACACCAGGCACTGCATCGCTAGCAAACCAGGTTTGCTAGTCTCTAAGGGGCCACAGGCCTCTGACACCGGGCACTGCATCGCTAGCAAACCAGGTTTGCTAGTCTCTAAGGGGCCACAGGCCTCTGACACCGGGCACTGCATCGCTAGCAAACCAGGTTTGCTAGTCTCTAAGGGGCCACAGGCGTCTGACACCAGGCACTGCATCTTAGCAAACCAGGTTTGCTAGTCTCTAAGGGGCCACAGGCCTCTGACACCGGGCACTGCATCGCTAGCAAACCAGGTTTGCTAGTCTCTAAGGGGCCACAGGCCTCTGACACCGGGCACTGCATCTTAGCAAACAAGGTTTGCTAGTCTCTAAGGGGCCACAGGCCTCTGACACCGGGCACTGCATCTTAGCAAACAAGGTTTGCTAGTCTCTAAGGGGCCACAGGCCTCTGACACCAGGCACTGCATCGCTAGCAAACCAGGTTTGCTAGTCTCTAAGGGGCCACAGGCCTCTGACACCAGGCACTGCATCGCTAGCAAACCAAGTTTGCTAGTCTCTAAGGGGCCACAGGCCTCTGACACCAGGCACTGCATCTCTAGCAAACCAGGTTTGCTAGTCTCTAAGGGGCCACAGGCCTCTGACACCAGACACTGCATCTCTAGCAAACCAGGTTTGCTAGTCTCTAAGGGGCCACAGGCCTCTGACACCGGGCACTGCATCTCTAGCAAACCAAGTTTGCTAGTCTCTAAGGGGCCACAGGTCTCTGACACCGGGCACTGCATCGCTAGCAAACCAAGTTTGCTAGTCTCTAAGGGGCCACAGGTCTGTGACACAAGGCACTGCATCGCTAGCAAACCAAGTTTGCTAGTCTCTAAGGGGCCACAGGCCTCTGACACCGGGCACTGCATCGCTAGCAAACCAAGTTTGCTAGTCTCTAAGGGGCCACAGGGGTCTGACACCAGGCACTGCATCTCTAGCAAACCAGGTTTGCTAGTCTCTAAGGGGCCACAGGCCTCTGACACCGGGCACTGCATCGCTAGCAAACCAGGTTTGCTAGTCTCTAAGGGGCCACAGGCCTCTGACACCGGGCACTGCATCGCTAGCAAACCAAGTTTGCTAGTCTCTAAGGGGCCACAGGCCTCTGACACCGGGCACTGCATCGCTAGCAAACCAGGTTTGCTAGTCTCTAAGGGGCCACAGGCCTCTGACACCGGGCACTGCATCGCTAGCAAACCAAGTTTTGCTAGTCTCTAAGGGCCACAGGCCTCTGACACCGGGCACTGCATCTCTAGCAAACCAAGTTTGCTAGTCTCTAAGGGGCCACAGGCCTCTGACACCGGGCACTGCATCGCTAGCAAACCAAGTTTGCTAGTCTCTAAGGGGCCACAGGCCTCTGACACCGGGCACTGCATCGCTAGCAAACCAGATTTGCTAGTCTCTAAGGGGCCACAGGCCTCTGACACCGGGCACTGCATCGCTAGCAAACCAGGTTTGCTAGTCTCTAAGGGGCCACAGGCCTCTGACACCGGGCACTGCATCGCTAGCAAACCAGGTTTGCTAGTCTCTAAGGGGCCACAGGCCTCTGACACCGGGCACTGCATCGCTAGCAAACCAGGTTTGCTAGTCTCTAAGGGGCCACAGGCGTCTGACACCGGGCACTGCATCGCTAGCAAACTAGGTTTGCTAGTCTCTAAGGGGCCACAGGCCTCTGACACCGGGCACTGCATCTCTAGCAAACCAGGTTTGCTAGTCTCTAAGGGGCCACAGGCCTCTGACACCGGGCACTGCATCGCTAGCAAACCAGGTTTGCTAGTCTCTAAGGGGCCACAGGCCTCTGACACCGGGCACTGCATCGCTAGCAAACCAGGTTTGCTAGTCTCTAAGAGGCCACAGGCCTCTGACACCGGGCACTGCATCTCTAGCAAACCAGGTTTGCTAGTCTCTAAGGGGCCACAGGCCTCTGACACCGGGCACTGCATCGCTAGCAAACCAGGTTTGCTAGTCTCTAAGGGGCCACAGGCCTCTGACACCGGGCACTGCATCGCTAGCAAACCAGGTTTGCTAGTCTCTAAGGGGCCACAGGCCTCTGACACCGGGCACTGCATCTCTAGCAAACCAGGTTTGCTAGTCTCTAAGGGGCCACAGGCCTCTGACACAAGGCACTGCATCTCTAGCAAACCAAGTTTGCTAGTCTCTAAGGGGCCACAGGTCTCTGACACAGGGCACTGCATCGCTAGCAAACCAAGTTTGCTGGTCTCTAAGGGGCCACAGGTCTCTGACACAAGGCACTGCATCTCTAGCAAACCAAGTTTGCTAGTCTCTAAGGGGCCACAGGTCTCTGACACAAGGCACTGCATCGCTAGCAAACCAAGTTTGCTGGTCTCTAAGGGGCCACAGGCGTCTGACACCAGGCACTGCATCTCTAGCAAACCAAGTTTGCTAGTCTCTAAGGGGCCACAGGCCTCTGACACCGGGCACTGCATCTCTAGCAAACCAAGTTTGCTAGTCTCTAAGGGGCCACAGGCCTCTGACACCGGGCACTGCATCTCTAGCAAACCAAGTTTGCTAGTCTCTAAGGGGCCACAGGCCTCTGACACCGGGCACTGCATCTCTAGCAAACCAAGTTTGCTAGTCTCTAAGGGGCCACAGGTCTCTGACACAAGGCACTGCATCTCTAGCAAACCAAGTTTGCAGGTCTCTAAGGGGCCACAGGTCTCTGACACAAGGCACTGCATCGCTAGCAAACCAAGTTTGCTGGTCTCTAAGGGGCCCCAGGTCTCTGACACAAGGCACTGCATCACTAGCAAACCAAGTTTGCTAGTCTCTAAGGGGCCACAGGTCTCTGACACAAGGCACTGCATCGCTAGCAAACCAAGTTTGCTGGTCTCTAAGGGGCCACAGGCGTCTGACACCAGGCACTGCATCTCTAGCAAACCAGATTTGCTAGTCTCTAAGGGGCCACAGGCCTCTGACACCGGGCACTGCATCGCTAGCAAACCAGGTTTGCTAGTCTCTAAGGGGCCACAGGCCTCTGACACCGGGCACTGCATCGCTAGCAAACCAGGTTTGCTAGTCTCTAAGGGGCCACAGGCCTCTGACACCGGGCACTGCATCGCTAGCAAACCAGGTTTGCTAGTCTCTAAGGGGCCACAGGCGTCTGACACCGGGCACTGCATCGCTAGCAAACTAGGTTTGCTAGTCTCTAAGGGCCACAGGCCTCTGACACCGGGCACTGCATCTCTAGCAAACCAGGTTTGCTAGTCTCTAAGGGGCCACAGGCCTCTGACACCGGGCACTGCATCGCTAGCAAACCAGGTTTGCTAGTCTCTAAGGGGCCACAGGCCTCTGACACCGGGCACTGCATCGCTAGCAAACCAGGTTTGCTAGTCTCTAAGAGGGCCACAGGCCTCTGACACCGGGCACTGCATCTCTAGCAAACCAGGTTTGCTAGTCTCTAAGGGGCCACAGGCCTCTGACACCGGGCACTGCATCGCTAGCAAACCAGGTTTGCTAGTCTCTAAGGGGCCACAGGCCTCTGACACCGGGCACTGCATCGCTAGCAAACCAGGTTTGCTAGTCTCTAAGGGGCCACAGGCCTCTGACACCGGGCACTGCATCTCTAGCAAACCAGGTTTGCTAGTCTCTAAGGGGCCACAGGCCTCTGACACAAGGCACTGCATCTCTAGCAAACCAAGTTTGCTAGTCTCTAAGGGGCCACAGGTCTCTGACACAGGGCACTGCATCGCTAGCAAACCAAGTTTGCTGGTCTCTAAGGGGCCACAGGTCTCTGACACAAGGCACTGCATCTCTAGCAAACCAAGTTTGCTAGTCTCTAAGGGGCCACAGGTCTCTGACACAAGGCACTGCATCGCTAGCAAACCAAGTTTGCTGGTCTCTAAGGGGCCACAGGCGTCTGACACCAGGCACTGCATCTCTAGCAAACCAAGTTTGCTAGTCTCTAAGGGGCCACAGGCCTCTGACACCGGGCACTGCATCTCTAGCAAACCAAGTTTGCTAGTCTCTAAGGGGCCACAGGCCTCTGACACCGGGCACTGCATCTCTAGCAAACCAAGTTTGCTAGTCTCTAAGGGGCCACAGGCCTCTGACACCGGGCACTGCATCGCTAGCAAACCAAGTTTGCTAGTCTCTAAGGGGCCACAGGTCTCTGACACAAGGCACTGCATCTCTAGCAAACCAAGTTTGCAGGTCTCTAAGGGGCCACAGGTCTCTGACACAAGGCACTGCATCGCTAGCAAACCAAGTTTGCTGGTCTCTAAGGGGCCCCAGGTCTCTGACACAAGGCACTGCATCACTAGCAAACCAAGTTTGCTAGTCTCTAAGGGGCCACAGGTCTCTGACACAAGGCACTGCATCGCTAGCAAACCAAGTTTGCTGGTCTCTAAGGGGCCACAGGCGTCTGACACCAGGCACTGCATCTCTAGCAAACCAGGTTTGCTAGTCTCTAAGGGGCCACAGGTCTCTGACACAAGGCACTGCATCTCTAGCAAACCAAGTTTGGTAGTCTCTAAGGGGCCACAGGCCTCTGACACCGGGCACTGCATCGCTAGCAAACCAAGTTTGCTAGTCTCTAAGGGGCCACAGGCCTCTGACACCGGGCACTGCATCTCTAGCAAACCAAGTTTGCTAGTCTCTAAGGGGCCACAGGTCTCTGACACCGGGCACTGCATCTCTAGCAAACCAAGTTTGCTAGTCTCTAAGGGGCCACAGGTCTCTGACACAGGGCACTGCATCGCTAGGAAACCAGGATTGCTAGTCTCTAAGGGGCCACAGGCCTCTGACACCGGGCACTGCATCTCTAGCAAACCAAGTTTGCTAGTCTCTAAGGGGCCACAGGTCTCTGACACCGGGCACTGCATCGCTAGCAAACCAGGTTTGCTAGTCTCTAAGGGGCCACAGGCGTCTGACACCAGGCACTGCATCTCTAGCAAACCAGGTTTGCTAGTCTCTAAGGGGCCACAGGCCTCTGACACCGGGCACTGCATCGCTAGCAAACCAAGTTTGCTAGTCTCTAAGGGGCCACAGGGGCCTGACACCAGGCACTGCATCTCTAGCAAACCAGGTTTGCTAGTCTCTAAGGGGCCACAGGCGTCTGACACCAGGCACTGCATCTCTAGCAAACCAGGTTTGCTAGTCTCTAAGGGGCCACAGGCCTCTGACACCGGGCACTGCATCGCTAGCAAACCAGGTTTGCTAGTCTCTAAGGGGCCACAGGCCTCTGACACCGGGCACTGCATCGCTAGCAAACCAGGTTTGCTAGTCTCTAAGGGGCCACAGGGGTCTGACACCAGGCACTGCATCTCTAGCAAACCAGGTTTGCTAGTCTCTAAGGGGCCACAGGTTTCTGACACAAGGCACTGCATCTCTAGCAAACCAGGTTTGCTAGTCTCTAAGGGGCCACAGGGGTCTGACACCGGGCACTGCATCGCTAGCAAACCAGGTTTGCTAGTCTCTAAGGGGCCACAGGCCTCTGACACCAGGCACTGCATCTCTAGCAAACCAGGTTTGCTAGTCTCTAAGGGGCCACAGGCCTCTGACACCGGGCACTGCATCTCTAGAAAACCAAGTTTGCTAGTCTCTAAGGGGCCACAGGCCTCTGACACCGGGCACTGCATCTCTAGCAAACCAGGTTTGCTAGTCTCTAAGGGGCCACACGCCTCTGACACCAGGCACTGCATCTCTAGCAAACCAGGTTTGCTAGTCTCTAAGGGGCCACAGGGGTCTGACACCAGGCACTGCATCTCTAGCAAACCAGGTTTGCTAGTCTCTAAGGGGCCACAGGGGTCTGACACCGGGCACTGCATCGCTAGCAAACCAGGTTTGCTAGTCTCTAAGGGGCCACAGGCCTCTGACACCGGGCACTGCATCGCTAGCAAACCAGGTTTGCTAGTCTCTAAGGGGCCACAGGCCTCTGACACCGGGCACTGCATCGCTAGCAAACCAAGTTTGCTTGTCTCTAAGGGGCCACAGGCCTCTGACACCGGGCACTGCATCTCTAGCAAACCAGGTTTGCTAGTCTCTAAGGGGCCACAGGCCTCTGACACCAGGCACTGCATCTCTAGCAAACCAGGTTTGCTAGTCTCTAAGGGGCCACAGGGGTCTGACACCGGGCACTACATCGCTAGCAAACCAGGTTTGCTAGTCTCTAAGGGGCCACAGGCCTCTGACACCGGGCACTGCATCGCTAGCAAACCAAGTTTGCTAGTCTCTAAGGGGCCACAGGCCTCTGACACCAGGCACTGCATCTCTAGCAAACCAAGTTTGCTAGTCTCTAAGGGGCCACAGGTCTCTGACACAAGGCACTGCATCTCTAGCAAACCAGGTTTGCTAGTCTCTAAGGGGCCACAGGTCTCTGACACAAGGCACTGCATCTCTAGCAAACCAAGTTTGCTAGTCTCTAAGGGACCACAGGTCTCTGACACAAGGCACTGCACCTCTAGCAAACCAGGTTTGCTAGTCTCTAAGGGGCCACAGGCCTCTGACACCGGGCACTGCATCGCTAGCAAACCAGGTTTGCTAGTCTCTAAGGGGCCACAGGTCTCTGACACCAGGCACTGCATCTCTAGCAAACCAGGTTTGCTAGTCTCTAAGGGGCCACAGGCCTCTGACACCGGGCACTGCATCGCTAGCAAACCAGGTTTGCTAGTCTCTAAGGGGCCACAGGCCTCTGACACCGGGCACTGCATCGCTAGCAAACCAGGTTTGCTAGTCTCTAAGGGGCCACAGGCCTCTGACACCGGGCACTGCATCGCTAGCAAACCAGGTTTGCTAGTCTCTAAGGGGCCACAGGGGTCTGACACCAGGCACTGCATCTCTAGCAAACCAGGTTTGCTAGTCTCTAAGGGGCCACAGGTTTCTGACACAAGGCACTGCATCTCTAGCAAACCAGGTTTGCTAGTCTCTAAGGGGCCACAGGGGTCTGACACCGGGCACTGCATCGCTAGCAAACCAGGTTTGCTAGTCTCTAAGGGGCCACAGGCCTCTGACACCAGGCACTGCATCTCTAGCAAACCAGGTTTGCTAGTCTCTAAGGGGCCACAGGCCTCTGACACCGGGCACTGCATCTCTAGAAAACCAAGTTTGCTAGTCTCTAAGGGGCCACAGGCCTCTGACACCGGGCACTGCATCTCTAGCAAACCAGGTTTGCTAGTCTCTAAGGGGCCACAGGCCTCTGACACCAGGCACTGCATCTCTAGCAAACCAGGTTTGCTAGTCTCTAAGGGGCCACAGGGGTCTGACACCGGGCACTGCATCGCTAGCAAACCAGGTTTGCTAGTCTCTAAGGGGCCACAGGCCTCTGACACCGGGCACTGCATCGCTAGCAAACCAGGTTTGCTAGTCTCTAAGGGGCCACAGGCCTCTGACACCGGGCACTGCATCGCTAGCAAACCAAGTTTGCTAGTCTCTAAGGGGCCACAGGCCTCTGACACCGGGCACTGCATCTCTAGCAAACCAGGTTTGCTAGTCTCTAAGGGGCCACAGGCCTCTGACACCAGGCACTGCATCTCTAGCAAACCAGGTTTGCTAGTCTCTAAGGGGCCACAGGGTCTGACACCGGGCACTACATCGCTAGCAAACCAGGTTTGCTAGTCTCTAAGGGGCCACAGGCTCTGACACCGGGCACTGCATCGCTAGCAAACCAAGTTTGCTAGTCTCTAAGGGGCCACAGGCCTCTGACACCAGGCACTGCATCTCTAGCAAACCAAGTTTGCTAGTCTCTAAGGGGCCACAGGTCTCTGACACAAGGCACTGCATCTCTAGCAAACCAGGTTTGCTAGTCTCTAAGGGGCCACAGGTCTCTGACACAAGGCACTGCATCTCTAGCAAACCAAGTTTGCTAGTCTCTAAGGGGACCACAGGTCTCTGACACAAGGCACTGTACCTCTAGCAAACCAGGTTTGCTAGTCTCTAAGGGGCCACAGGCCTCTGACACCGGGCACTGCATCGCTAGCAAACCAGGTTTGCTAGTCTCTAAGGGGCCACAGGTCTCTGACACCAGGGCACTGCATCTCTAGCAAACCAGGTTTGCTAGTCTCTAAGGGGCCACAGGCCTCTGACACCGGGCACTGCATCGCTAGCAAACCAGGTTTGCTAGTCTCTAAGGGGCCACAGGCCTCTGACACCGGGCACTGCATCGCTAGCAAACCAGGTTTGCTAGTCTCTCAGGGGCCACAGGCCTCTGACACCGGGCACTGCATCGCTAGCAAACCAGGTTTGCTAGTCTCTAAGGGGCCACAGGCCTCTGACACCGGGCACTGCATCGCTAGCAAACCAGGTTTGCTAGTCTCTAAGGGGCCACAGGCCTCTGACACCGGGCACTGCATCGCTAGCAAACCAGGTTTGCTAGTCTCTAAGGGGCCACAGGCCTCTGACACCGGGCACTGCATCGCTAGCAAACCAGGTTTGCTAGTCTCTAAGGGGCCACAGGCCTCTGACACCGGGCACTGCATCGCTAGCAAACCAGGTTTGCTAGTCTCTAAGGGGCCACAGGCCTCTGACACCGGGCACTGCATCTCTAGCAAACCAGGTTTGCTAGTCTCTAAGGGGCCACAGGCCTCTGACACCGGGCACTGCATCGCTAGCAAACCAAGGTTTGCTAGTCTCTAAGGGGCCACAGGCCTCTGACACCGGGCACTGCATCTCTAGCAAACCAGGTTTGCTAGTCTCTAAGGGGCCACAGGCCTCTGACACCGGGCACTGCATCGCTAGCAAACCAGGTTTGCTAGTCTCTAAGGGGCCACAGGCCTCTGACACCGGGCACTGCATCGCTAGCAAACCAGGTTTGCTAGTCTCTAAGGGGCCACAGGCCTCTGACACCGGGCACTGCATCGCTAGCAAACCAGGTTTGCTAGTCTCTAAGGGGCCACAGGCCTCTGACACCGGGCACTGCATCTCTAGCAAACCAGGTTTGCTAGTCTCTAAGGGGCCACAGGGCCTCTGACACCGGGCACTGCATCGCTAGCAAACCAGGTTTGCTAGTCTCTAAGGGGCTACAGGCCTCTGACACCGGGCACTGCATCGCTAGCAAACCAGGTTTGCTAGTCTCTAAGGGGCCACAGGCCTCTGACACAGGCACTGCATCGCTAGCAAACCAGGTTTGCTAGTCTCTAAGGGGCCACAGGCCTCTGACACAGGCACTGCATCTCTAGCAAACCAGGTTTGCTAGTCTCTAAGGGGCCACAGGCCTCTGACACCAGGCACTGCATCGCTAGCAAACCAGGTTTGCTAGTCTCTAAGGGGCCACAGGCCTCTGACACCGGGCACTGCATCGCTAGCAAACCAGGTTTGCTAGTCTCTAAGGGGCCACAGGCCTCTGACACCGGGCACTGCATCTCTAGCAAACCAGGTTTGCTAGTCTCTAAGGGGCCACAGGCCTCTGACACCGGGCACTGCATCGCTAGCAAACCAGGTTTGCTAGTCTCTAAGGGGCCACAGGCCTCTGACACCGGGCACTGCATCGCTAGCAAACCAGGTTTGCTAGTCTCTAAGGGGCCACAGGCCTCTGACACCGGGCACTGCATCGCTAGCAAACCAGGTTTGCTAGTCTCTAAGGGGCCACAGGCCTCTGACACCGGGCACTGCATCGCTAGCAAACCAGGTTTGCTAGTCTCTAAGGGGCCACAGGCCTCTGACACCGGGCACTGCATCGCTAGCAAACCAGGTTTGCTAGTCTCTAAGGGGCCACAGGCCTCTGACACCGGGCACTGCATCGCTAGCAAACCAGGTTTGCTAGTCTCTAAGGGGCCACAGGCCTCTGACACCGGGCACTGCATCGCTAGCAAACCAGGTTTGCTAGTCTCTAAGGGGCCACAGGCCTCTGACACCGGGCACTGCATCGCTAGCAAACCAGGTTTGCTAGTCTCTAAGGGGCCACAGGCCTCTGACACCGGGCACTGCATCGCTAGCAAACCAGGTTTGCTAGTCTCTAAGGGGCCACAGGCCTCTGACACCGGGCACTGCATCGCTAGCAAACCAGGTTTGCTAGTCTCTAAGGGGCCACAGGCCTCTGACACCGGGCACTGCATCGCTAGCAAACCAGGTTTGCTAGTCTCTAAGGGGCCACAGGCCTCTGACACCGGGCACTGCATCGCTAGCAAACCAGGTTTGCTAGTCTCTAAGGGGCCACAGGCCTCTGACACCGGGCACTGCATCGCTAGCAAACCAGGTTTGCTAGTCTCTAAGGGCCACAGGCCTCTGACACCGGGCACTGCATCGCTAGCAAACCAGGTTTGCTAGTCTCTAAGGGGCCACAGGCCTCTGACACCGGGCACTGCATCGCTAGCAAACCAGGTTTGCTAGTCTCTAAGGGGCCACAGGCCTCTGACACCGGGCACTGCATCTCTAGCAAACCAGGTTTGCTAGTCTCTAAGGGGCCACAGGCCTCTGACACCGGGCACTGCATCGCTAGCAAACCAGGTTTGCTAGTCTCTAAGGGGCCACAGGCCTCTGACACCGGGCACTGCATCGCTAGCAAACCAGGTTTGCTAGTCTCTAAGGGGCCACAGGCCTCTGACACCGGGCACTGCATCGCTAGCAAACCAGGTTTGCTAGTCTCTAAGGGGCCACAGGCCTCTGACACCGGGCACTGCATCTCTAGCAAACCAGGTTTGCTAGTCTCTAAGGGGCCACAGGCCTCTGACACCGGGCACTGCATCGCTAGCAAACCAGGTTTGCTAGTCTCTAAGGGGCCACAGGCCTCTGACACCGGGCACTGCATCTCTAGCAAACCAGGTTTGCTAGTCTCTAAGGGGCCACAGGCCTCTGACACCGGGCCACTGCATCGCTAGCAAACCAGGTTTGCTAGTCTCTAAGGGGCCACAGGCCTCTGACACCGGGCACTGCATCTCTAGCAAACCAGGTTTGCTAGTCTCTAAGGGGCCACAGGCCTCTGACACCGGGCACTGCATCTCTAGCAAACCAGTTTGCTAGTCTCTAAGGGGCCACAGGGGCCTCTGACACCAGGCACTGCATCTCTAGCAAACCAAGTTTGCTAGTCTCTAAGGGGCCACAGGCCTCTGACACCGGGCACTGCATCTCTAGCAAACCAGGTTTGCTAGTCTCTAAGGGGCCCACAGGGGTCTCTGACACCAGGCACTGCATCTCTAGCAA
>NW_027054570.1:0-11257 GCF_011386835.1 Chrysemys picta bellii
GTTCAGGGGAAAATTAGCTCAGTGTTAATAGTTCAGGCCTGCAGTCAGACCGAGCAAAGATAGAGAGTCTGTGTCGCAGGGCAACGATTCACCGGTGAGGGATTATCTCTTTCGGCCTCTACGTGCCCTCTACAGGCCGGTGTCTCGCCTGCCGCTGGTCCAGGTGTACTTCCCAGACTCCGGTGCCCCTCTACGTCAGGGTCCTGCCCCCGGCAGTAACCCACTATCTGGGTGTCCAGGGGCGCAGGGGAACCCCCAACCCTCTAACCACACCTTGCCTTAGTGGCTACTGCCAGTCACTGTCTAGCCCCGCTCACTAGGGCGGACTGCAGTATATAAACCACGCATCATCGGCAACGGGGGTTGGACCAGCTGCCTATCTCTGGGCTGCCCCTCTGCAGCCCGAGTACCTTTTGTAGGTGTAAGAGTATCCGGACTCACCCCTGCGGCGCCTCCTGCTGGTCGTCCAGGGAATTAGCTCTCCAGCCTCTGGAGCGCCCTCTGCAGGCCAGTGATCCGCCTGTCCTCTGCACTCAGGCTCCCGTGTCCCTCCCAGGACCCCGGTGCCCCTTGCTCTGGGTGCTACCCCCTGGCAGTACCCACACACGCTAGGTCTCCCCTCCCAGGGGAACCCCCACCCACTAACCCCACCTCACCTCAGGATAAGGCAGCTGCCAGTCACCAGCTAGCCTCTACTCTCTGGGGCAGACTGCAGTATAGGCCATTCATCATCGGCAAGGTTGGGTTCGGACCTGCTGCCTTGGCCTCGCCCTGGGCTGCCCTCTGCAACCCCCAGTACCCCTTGGCCTATTACCAGGCCACAGCCTGGGGCTATCCTAGGGTGACCAGATGTCCCGATTTTATAGGGACAGTCCAGATATTCGGGGCTTTTTCTTATATGGGCACCTATTACCCCCCACACTCTGTCCTGATTTTTCATACTTGCTGTCTGGTCACCCTAGGCTATCCAGGCTGGAGCTCCCCAGCTCCTCAGCCTTTCCCCAGCCCTGCTCCACTCAGTACCCTGTCTACCTCCCTGCAGCCAGGCCCTTCTCTCTCTGCACTCAGCGAGAGACTCTTGAGCTCCTGGCTCCCAGCCTCTTATACAGGCCAGCTGGGGCCTGATTGGGGCATGGCCCAGCTGTGGCTACTTCCCCAATCAGCCCAGTAGCTTTTCCCTTTGCCCCAGCCCTCTGCCAGGGCTGTTTTAAACCCCTCAGGCGGGAGCGGGGTAGCCACCCTGCTACAGTAGGCCTTTATCTAGGCCTGCAGCCTGGGGTTTTGCCCAGGGCTCTCAATCAGGGCGGGGCGGCAATCGAGAAGGGGCTGTGGCCTACAGGCAGGCAGGCAGAGCAACAGAAGGTCCATTTGCCTGGTCACTGATCAGGGTGGGGCAGCAAGCAAGTAGGGGGGCTCTGGCCTACAGTCCAGCAGAGCTGTGGCAGTCTGAGGGAGGTTAGCTCTCTGGTGGGAGAGTCAGCACAACTGTCTGTCGTCCGGATTCAGGTGGGAGCCAGACCAATGCAGGCCTCCTGACAACCAGGTGGGGAGGCTACCACTCCTGATGTTGGGTTGCCGGGGGTAGGGGAACCCAGGCCCTCCCACTCACCTACGTCCCATCCCAGGGCCCTAATAGAAGCGGAGTGGCCTGCCACACCCCCTCTATCTATCCCCATACACCCCATTTATCTACATACACCCCACTATCTATATACTCCCCCTCTATCTATCCCCATTCACCCCCTCTATCTATTTATCTATCTACATACACCCCCTCTATCTATCCCCATACACCGCATCTATCTATCTCTCTATCCCCATACACCCCCTCTATCTATATACTCCCCCTCTATCTATCCCCATACACCCCATCTATCTACATACACCCCCCCATTTATCTATATACTCCCCCTCTATCCCCATACACCCCCTATCTATCTACATACTTCCCCTCTATCTATCCATCCCCATACACCACATCTACCTATCTCCATACACAACCCCTCTCTCTATCTACCCCCATACACCCCCTCTATCTATCTATCTATCTATCTATCTATCCTTACACCACATCTATCTATCCCCATACACCCCCTCTCTCGATCTATCTATCTCCATACTACAAGCTGGCCAGCATGTTGCGGTTGGACTTTTGCCGCTGACCCAGTGGCGGACAACTCCACCGCAGTTAGGGCCCTGGGCTGGAACGCAGTGGAGTGGGAGGGCCTGGGTTCCTCTACCCTCACCAACCCAACGTCAGGAGTGGTAGCCTCCCCACCTGGTTGTCAGGAGGCCTGCATTGGTCTGGCACCCGCCTGAATCCAGACGACAGACAGTTGTGCTGACTCTCCCACCAGAGAGCTAACCTCCCCTAGACTGCGACAGCTCTGCCGGACTGTAGGCCAGAGCCCCCCTACTTGCTTGCTGCCCCGCCCTGATCAAGGGCCAGGCAAATGGACCTTCTGGTGCTCTACCTGCCTGACCGTAGGCCAGAGCCCCTACTCAATTGCTGCCCTGCCCTGATTGAGGGCCCTGAGCAAACAGACTCTCTACCATTACTTGGCCTGACTGCAGGCTAGAACCATTAACACTGAGCTAATTTTCCCCTGAACCAAGGTATCCCAAAAGTATCATAGCAAAGGGCGTGGTCTCCCCTTACAGTCTCTCTTTCTACTCATTCATACTTTTTCTCTAAATATGTCAAAACATAGGCACACAACTTTCCCCCGGCCAAACAGAAAAATAATACAAAATAAATTTAAAAATGGCCAACGGCGCCAAAAACATACACGACCGGAAACGGGGACGGAGGGCGGGACGTAAATGCTACACAGCAAGTAAGGCCTGGATTTCTGCATCATTTTCATCAAACCAGTCTTGCTGCCTGCATGTTGAGGGCTCCAATATCTTCGATGCAGCTGTATGGACAGTGTTGCGGAATCGCTCCCAGTCTCTCTCAGCATCATCCTCAATACGAAGATCAGCAAGCTCATTCTCTAGGTCTGTCTGCCGTGATGTTGTCCAGTAATGTGTGCACATTCCATGTGCCAATAGTGATCGGTGTCACTCTAAGTTTTGTTTTTGTTCGACCGCTTTTGTGGGATCCCCGCCAGCCGCGGTATGCTGGCCAGGGTAAGGTGAAGCAGGCAATGTTTAGGGCCCCTTTTCTAGCCCCCTCCTCATTCTACGGAGGTGAGCAGTGCAATCCTGAATAGGGCTGCTCAGTCGCTCAAGAAGATGCCGAGCTCCACTGCTGCTTCGGTCAGTGAGGAACGACCATTATGCCTGAGCCGCCTATGTGCAAGTCCGCGGCTACAGCTCCCAGTGTATCCACACCTGCTGCTTCGTCGCTCGCCCATCGCCACAGGACTTGATATGATGTAATATGAGATGATATTATGTCGAGACTTGCGCGCGAATTGGATTAAAGTGAGGGAGAGTTGCGCGACGTCAGCCTCATTCTCTCTTCCCAGTTCCTATCTGTATCCAGTGGCAGGACAGAAGTCGAGACGGCTGGAGATAGGGCAGGGCGCAGTGGATGACCAGGATGCCTACGTGTCTTGTCGTGCTCTTAAGCGTTCCACAACGCTTGCTGTCATTGCCTTCCTGGCCATTGAACCAGGTTGCCTCAGTCAGCCGGATCCAGCCTTCGCATGCAATGGGTAGACAGGCCCTAACTCACCAAGAGTCTCATACTCATCGGCTACCCTCACGTGGTTTAGCCCGCCAGTCGAGACGGTCTCCGGGGTGTCGCCGCTGTCGCATGCTGACAGCTACTTGGAGCCACAGGTGAGAGCTGGGTGTTGTCAAGTGGGGACCAAAGTGGATGAGCTACTCCTAGGAGTACGACTGCTCCCCCATCAGAGGTACTACCCCTCCCTGACAACCCCATGTGAGTAGGTAACCGCTCGATAGCTTTCATCACCATATAGTTTT
Organism: Chrysemys picta bellii; assembly: GCF_011386835.1. Classification (NCBI taxonomy): domain Eukaryota; kingdom Metazoa; phylum Chordata; order Testudines; family Emydidae; genus Chrysemys; species Chrysemys picta. The sequence continues at coordinate 3,937 of NW_027054570.1, forward strand.
TGACAGGTTTCCACACCCCGTCCCCATTGCCGGCGCCGTCCCCATTTTTCTGTGTTTGCCCGGGGGAAGGTTGCGTGCTTGTGTTTTGACATATTTAGAGAAAAAGTATGAAAGACTAGAAAGAGAGGCTGTAAGGGGTTTGCAGCTCCCTCCCCGTCCGTCTGGGCGGGAGACAACGCCCCTCGCTATGATACTTCTGGGATACCTTGGTTCAGGGGAAAATTAGCTCGGTGTTAATAGTTCAGGCCTGCAGTCAGACCGAGCTAAGATAGAGAGTCTGTGTCGCAGGGCAACGATTCACCGGTGAGGGATGATCTCTTCCGGCCTCTAAGTGCCCTCTACAGGCCGGTGTCTCGCCTGCCGCTGGTCCCGGTGTACTTCCCAAACCCCGGTGCCCCTCTACGTCAGGGTCCTGCCCCCGGCAGTAACCCACTATCTGGGTGTCCAGGGGAACCCCCAACCCTCTAACCACACCTTGCCTCAGTGGCTACTGCCAGTCCCTGTCTAGCCCCCGCTCACTGGGGCGGACTGCAGTATATAAACCTCGCATCATCGGCAAGGGGGGTTGGACCAGCTGTCTCTGCCTATCTCTGGGCTGCCCCTCTGCAGCCCGAGTACCTTTTGTAGGTGTAAGAGTATCCGGACTCACCCTTGCGGCGCCTCCTGCTGGTCGTCCAGGGAATTAGCTCTCCAGCCTCTGGAGCGCCCTCTGCAGGCCAGTGATCCGCCTGTCCTCTGCACTCAGGCTCCCGTGTCCCTCCCAGGACCCCGGTGCCCCTTGCTCTGGGTGCTGCCCCCTGGCAGTACCCACACACTCTAGGTCTCCCCTCCCAGGGGAACCCCCACCCACTAATCCCACCTCACCTCAGGATAAGGCCGCTGCCAGTCACCAGCTAGCCCCCACTCTCTGGGGCAGACTGCAGTATAGGCCATTCATCATCGGCAAGGTTGGGTTCGGACCTGCTGCCTTGGCCTCGCCAAGGGCTGCCCTCTGCAACCCCCAGTACTCCTTGGCCTATTACCAGGCCACAGCCTGGGGCTATCCAGGCTGGAGCTCCCCAGCTCCTCAGCCTTTCCCCAGCCCTGCTCCACTCAGTACCCTGTCTAGCTCCCTGCAGCCAGGCCCTTCTCTCTCTTCACTCAGCGAGAGACTCTTGAGCTCCTGGCTCCCAGCCTCTTATACAGGCCAGCTGGGACCTGATTGGGGCATGGCCCAGCTGTGGCTACTTCCCCAATCAGCCCAGTAGCTTTTCCCTTTGCCCCAGCCCTCTGCCAGGGCTCTTTTAAACCCCTCAGGCGGGAGCGGGGTAGCCACCCTGCTACAGTAGGCCTTTAGGGCAGATCTCCTCGCGGAGCCCCTGCTACACAATCCCCAGCTCCGTGTGCAGGTGGCGGAGTCCCCCGCGGTGCGCCAGAGGTTGGTCCTGGCAGAAGTCACTAGAGTCGGAGACCTCCTGGACTACGACCGGGGAGACTGGCTGGATCCCCTGACGCTCGCTCGGCGCATGGGGCTCTCCAGGCCTTGTACTCCCCAGCGCGTACTTCAGGAGGTGAGGGCCGCTTTGCCGCCCGCTGCTCGGGTTTGCCTCGACCGGATCCTGCATGAGGGCACGCCCCGCCCACCCTCCACCCCTGGCCCTCCGGACCTTTTCATCGGGCCCCTGCCCCGTGGACCCAACCGGCCCCTCCGCCCCTTCTCCGTGAGCCGGCTGCACGACTTGCAGCCGGTTCGTTTCCTGACCGCGCCAAGGAAACATCTATACACGCTCGTGCTGCACACTCTTCACTTCCTCACCCTCGTGTCCTGCCCCGATACACAGTGGCGGGACCTCCTGCCACCTGTCGAGGGTGAGAAGCCCCGGTGGGCCAGCCTCTATTCCACTCTGGTCCCGAGGCCCGCCGGGGATATCAGCTGGCGGCTCCTTCATGGGGCCGTGAGCACGGGCGTGTACTTGGCGCGGTTTACCCTAGTCCCGGACACCTGTCCTTTCTGCGGCGTGAGGGAGACCCTGGCTCACGTTTACTTAGAGTGTGCCAGGTTGCAGCCCCTACACCGGCTCCTCACCGATATTATGTTACGTTTTTGGTTACACTTTTCCCCTCACCTTCTCATTTATGCACTCCCTATCCGTGGCCCCACAAAGTCGCGGGACCTCCTGGTCAACTTCCTCTTGGCACTGGCTAAACAGGCCATCTATAAAACCAGGGAGAGGAGGTTGGCCGATGGAGGTGCCTGTGATTGCGGGGCCTGTTTCCGATCCTCTGTCCGTTCACGTATCCGGGCAGAGTTCCTCTGGGCGGCATCCACTGGCTCCCTTGAAGCCTTTGAGGAGCAGTGGGCGCTGTCCGGGGTTCTCTGCTCGGTGTCCCCGTCTGGTTCTCTTCTTTTGACCCTTTGACCACACTCCTGTCCCTGTTTTAACATTAGTTGTCCCCCGTAATTATTTGAGTTCCAGGCCCTGTGGATCCTCCCCTTAGGCTGGAGGGGGATCCTTTAGCAGTGGGCGGGCTTACGCCCGCCCACTTCCCGGAACCCAATAGGTACAGTAGGCCTTTATCTAGGCCTGCAGCCTGGGGTTCTGCCCAGAGCCCTCAATCAGGGCGGGGCGGCAATCGAGAATGGGCTGTGGCCTACAGGCAGGCAGGCAGAGCAACAGAAGGTCCATTTGCCTGGCCACTGATCAGGGTGGGGCAGCAAGCAAGTAGGGGGGCTCTGGCCTACAGTCCAGCAGAGCTGTGGCAGTCTGAGGGAGGTTACCTCTCTGGTGGGAGAGTCGGCACAACCGTCTGGCGTCCGGATTCAGGTGGGAGCCAGACCAATGCAGGCCTCCTGACAACCAGGTGGGGAGGCTACCACTCCTGATGTTGGGTTGCCGGGGGTAGGGGAACCCAGGCCCTCCCACTCACCTACGTCCCATCCCAGGGCCCTAATAGAAGCGGAGTGGCCTGCCACTGGGTCAGCAGGGAAAATCCGACTGCAACACACTGGCCAGCTTGTAGTCAATGACACAGCTGAATCTGATTTGGCTTCCCTGGGCTCCTTCCTACAAGACCATTCTGTGTGTACATGGGTTCCAGGGTTGTTGTTTGCTTTGGACCACGAAAATGTTCAAGGAGCTGAGATTACAGAAAAGTCCCATAAAATGTAAAAGGACTTAAAGCCAATGGGGTTCTCTCTCTCCCTCTTTCTCTCTTCACATACACCACATCTATCTATCTATCCCCATACACCACATCTATCTATTTATCTATCTATCCCCAAACACCCCCTCTATCTATCTACATACACCCCCCTATTTATCTATCTACATACTCCCCCTCTATCTATCCCCACACACCCCCTCTATCTACATACTCCCCCTCTATCTATCTATCCCCATATACCCCCTCTATCTAGCTACATACTCCCCCTCTATCTATCTATCCCCATACACCCCATCTATCTATCCCCATACACAATCCCTCTATCTACCCCCATACACCCCCTCTATCTATCTATCTATCCCCATACACCCCCCATCTATCTATCTCTCTATCCCCATACACCCCCATCTATCTCTCTATGCCCATACACCCCTTCTATCTATCTATCTATGCCCATATACCCCCATCTATCTATCTATCTATCCCCATACACCCCTATCTATCTATCTATCATGTAGAAATTTGCTAGCGATGCAAGAATGGGGGAGCAGAGTTTGTGGCGGAAGCTGTGCTGCTAGGTTCACGATGGCCGAACAACGGCGGGAAATGGTTGCCTTCTGTAGCTTCCACTGGAGCCCAGCACCGACAACATGGAGACATTTGCTAGCGATGCAAGAATGGGAGAGCAGAGTTTGCGGCGGAAGCTGTGCTACTCAGTTCACGATGGCCAAACAACAGCGGGAAATGGTAAGGTAGGGTTACCATATTTCCACAAACCAAAAAGAGGACACTGGGCGGGGGGGGAAGCCCCGCCCTAGCCCCGCCCCGCCCCATCCACTCCCTCCCACTTCCCACCCCCTGACTGCTCCCCTCAGAACCCCAACCCCCCCTGCTTCTTGTCCCCTGACTGTCCCCTGCTGAGAACCCCTACCCTAACTGCCCCCCCCCCAGGACCCTACCTGTCCCCTGACTGCCCTGACCCTTATCCACTCGCATGGGTGGCAGGGTTGTAGAAATTTTGGTGGTGCCCAGAACCCCCCACCCCACCTGCCTAAGGCTCTGGGAGGGGGGTTGGGTGGGGGGAGGAGGTCTGGGGTGCAGGTCCTGGGCTGGGGATTAGGGTGCAGGAGGGGTGCAGGTTCTGGGATAGAGTTTGGGTGCTGGGTGCAGGCTCCGGGCTGGGGCAGGGGGTGGGTGTGCAGGAGGGGGTGAGGGGTGCAGGCTCTGGGATGGAGTTTGGGGGTGAGAGGCGGTGCAAAGGGAGGGGGTGCAGGCTTTAGGAGGAAGTTTGAGGGCAGGAGGGGGTGTGTGGGAAGAGGGAGGGGGATTGGGAGGGAGTTTGGGGATAGGAGGGGATGCAGGGGTGAGGGCTGTGGGTCTGGGGATGAGGGGTTCATGATGCAGGAGGGGGCTCAGGGATGGAGCAGAGGATTAGGGTGTGTGGGGATGAAGGCTGGGGGGTTTGGGGTGTTGGAGAGGCTCAGGGCTAGGGTGGAAGGGCAGGGTAAGGGCAGCCTGTCCTCCCAATAGTGGAAGGGGGCACTAGGACCCGGGGGCAGCAGACAGCAGTTGTCTGCGTGTACTGCCAGAGCCAGCACAGCAGACAAGGGAGAGGCAGACAGAGATGGGGGACCCACGGAGGGGGGGATGCACGGAGGGGGGGGTGGCAGGTGGAGGCTGGGGACCCATCCAACAATCCCCCACTCCCTGACTGCCCCCCCCACTCCTCTTACCATTCTGGCTCCACGTGGGTCGGTTTGTGTGTTACACAGGACTACAGAGAGAGGGAGGGGGGAGCAAGGGAGGGCTCTGGCTGCTGGAGGCCAATGGGAGTGGGTCAATCGGCCTAGCCGCCCAATCAGCAGCCACACTCTGCATGGAAGGGAGGGAGGGAGGCGAGGGAGAAAAAAACCCCGGACATTTTAACCTTGTTACCAATTCCTCCCGGACGGCTATTTAGAGACGCAAAAGCCGGACATGTCCGGGGAAATACGGACGGATGGTAACCCTAGGTAAGGAATTTTCTCTCTTGCACAGCTCTGTTTTCTGCTTACTAACAAAAAAGGATCTCGCTATCTCTTGCTGTTTTCTGTACTTTATACAGCCCTGTGTCACTGACACAGGATATCTTGCTAATTTTTCTGCCATGTGATTTCTTTCACTCAACCTTCTCAACTTTCCTTTATATTTCCCTCTTTTATTTAATAAGCCTTCACTTTTTAAAATTTATTTCAATTTTTTTACTCTTATTCTTTTTTAGTCCCAACAAAAATAACCTTTTACCACATTCTTACTATTCTATAAAACAAACTCCTCTCTCTTGTTGCTTTCTCTAGTTTCCCCTCTTTCTTCTATTTAAAATAACCTTTCTTTCCTTTTTTCCTCTAAGCCTAACCAATCTTTCTTTTTCTAAAACTCCTTTCCTTTAAGGCCTCTGTAGCGAGGGGGCGTGGTCTCCCGCCCTGACAGACAGGGAGAGAGCCATGAACACCCCCTGTTGGGCAGAACCGGGACTTCCGCGTCCACCCCACCGGAAACAGAAGGGCGGGACAGGAAGCGAAACTATAAAAGGCTGGTCCTCCAGCTCAATCGGGCGAGAGCTGCCAGAGGAGCAGGACGTCTCTTCCCCGCTGCGTGACCCCAGACCTAACGGAGACCGCTATCCTGACAGAGACCCAGAGGCGCTGACAGAGCTGCAAGACGCCAGGGTCTCCGACGAGCTGGTGGGGCTGCCACTAGCCGTCTACCCCAGCGAAGCAAACAACAACCCTGGAACCCATGTACACATGGAATCGAGTGTAGGAAGGAGCCCAGGGAAGCCAAATCGGATTCAGCTGTGTTATTGACTACAAGCCGGCCAGCATGTTGCGGTTGGACTTTTGCCGCTGACCCAGTGGCGGACAACTCCACCGCAGTTAGGGCCCTGGGCTGGAACGCAGTGGAGCGGGAGGGCCTGGGTTCCTCTACCCCCACCAACCCAACGTCAGGAGTGGTAGCCTCCCCACCTGGTTGTCAGGAGGCCTGCATTGGTCTGGCACCCACCTGAATCCAGACGACAGACGGTTGTGCTGACTCTCCCACCAGAGAGCTAACCTCCCCTAGACTGCGACAGCTCTGCCGGACTGTAGGCCAGAGCCCCCCTACTTGCTTGCTGCCCCGCCCTGATCAAGGGCCAGGCAAATGGACCTTCTGGTGCTCTACCTGCCTGACCGTAGGCCAGAGCCCCTACTCAATTGCTGCCCTGCCCTGATTGAGAGCCCCGGGCAAACAGACTCTCTACCACTACTTGGCCTAACTGCAGGCTAGAACCATTAACACTGAGCTAAGTTTCCCCTGAGGGAAATTCCCTGCACTGTGTAGCATTTACGTCCCGCCCTCCGTCCCCGTTTCCGGTCGTGTATGTTTTTGGCGCCGTCGGCCATTTTGAAATTTATTTTGTATTATTTTTCTGTGTTTGGCCAGGGGAAAGTTGTGTGCCTGTGTGTAGTGAGTCGGTGTGGCTCCCCTCCTGCCCAGAAGAGGGAGCCCACGTGCAGGCACCAGAGTGGGTGGGACCACCACCGCCTGTCCCCGCCCCCCGGAAGTCACGGGGCCGGACAGGAAGTATAAAGGCCGGCCGCCAGAGCTCCGTCGGCGGCCAGCCACCACAGGGAGCAGACGTGTGGCCGGGAGCTCCTGGCCAGGAGACCGCCGAAGACCGAGGCCTGGACCCTAGCTGGCCCGAGCTACCCCGGGCACGCTACGAGGAGGAGCCGCCGGAGCCCGTCCGCTCCCGTCACTGGGAGAATCCCTGGGAACCCCACCCCACCAACCCTGAGGGTGAGACTGTACCCGAACCCCTCCGCCCCTGCTGCTACCCAGAGGAGCCGCCTGAGGACCGTTGGCCTGACTTCCCGGCAGAGCTACCGGACCTGCCACCGAGCCCTGGCCGAGAGGAGCCCATGCAGATGGACTGGCCCGAGCCTGGCTCGACGAAGGAGGTAGGCTTTGAGGGGGATCGTGGAAGTAGCCCGGGGGTAGCCGACCCCGGTCCGGCTGCAAACGAGTGTGAGCCTATGTCAGTGTGTTGCGGTCTGGATACCCCACTGACCCGCAGCGGCAGTAACTGCTGCTAGGGCCCCGGGCTGGAACGCAGTGGAGTGGGTGGGCCTGCGTTCCCCCCTGCCACCCCCGCTCA